>NC_056745.1:936384747-936667247 GCF_019279795.1 Protopterus annectens
CCAGTTTACATAGTTGTTTTTCAATATAATCTAATTTGATTTCAGTATCTGAGGTTACCCGGATGCCAGTAGGATAATTTATCACTCCCTTTGAGGAGCCAAACTGTTTTGTATATGATTTTGTAAACATATCTACATTCAGTTTACCAATTTGTATGTTGTTACTCCTTCCACATCTTATGTATCCATAAAATAGTTTCCTGTTATACTCAACAGCTTTATATAAATTTTCTTAAAATTTTTCTTGATCATGTCTTACAGTATGTTTAATCTGTCTGCCAGGATTGTTTATTTCAGTTTTTGAAAGTTGTAGCTGGTCCTTTTTTCCATTTCTTGTATTTTATGTCTCTCACCTTAATCACAAATCTTGTTCTTATGGAAATATATACTCTTAACATTGTATGCCTAGATCCTGATGTTAATTTTTTTTTGCATTCAAGCAGTTTCTCTTTCAAAACTTTCCACATTCCTTCTGCAGTTTTTACACTGAATGCATCACTCCAATTAGTTATACATAGTGAATGTTTTACTTTCATATAACCTGTTATAGTCTGTAATTAATCTTCTGTGCATTGGTTTAGATTTTAGTTTAGCAGAATTATTCAGCAACAAATTAAACTTCATAACCTCATGATCACTGCATATCAGTGGTGGTAAAACCTGACATGAATTAACAATAATTTATTTAAGAACACAAACGATGT
The DNA here is from genome assembly GCF_019279795.1 of Protopterus annectens. Lineage (NCBI taxonomy): Eukaryota > Metazoa > Chordata > Ceratodontiformes > Protopteridae > Protopterus > Protopterus annectens. Next base: position 936,385,452 of record NC_056745.1, read on the forward strand.
TTAGTATGTTCCATTCCCTGATAGGAGTTTTTACAGTCTGAAACAACTGTTGCTCCTGAATGTACACGGTGAATAATTTCCTTACTAATGTTGTTGAATCAATACTATTTCAGTCTGTTTCTTGCAATTTTAAGTTCCTAGACACTATTATGCTTCCCTCCTGTGTTTCATGCAAGAAATGTATGAATTCCTCAAGTCATCAGTGCTTGACTTTGGTGGTCTAATACACTCCGATAATTGTTATATGTTCCAGGGTTGTCTTTACTCTCACAGTTACACAATCTACAGTTGGTGTTATCAATAACATGTAGTAAACACAGGTTTCATAACTATCTTTAATCCATATCATAACACCTCCACATGCCTGTTAAAGTAAAAACATTTATGCCCTGAAAGAACTGGTTTCCAGTCATTGTTCTTTAAGCATGTTTCACAAACAATAACAACATCAATCTTGTGGGGAATTTGCAAAAGTTTCCAGTTTAGAAAAGAACTTTATTATTAATGATCCTAGCATTAATACCATCAGAGATGCATCAAATGTTGCTACCTGTGAAGTGTTAAATTTACAACCTAGCAAAACCCTGCCATGTGTTTGTCAAGTATTGCAAAATATCTGCTGCAAAAATTCACTTCCCTGACCTTGACAAGTACACAACATCCTGTCTGAACCTGTATGCCCAGAATTAGGTTCGTATTTCCATTTCCATTTTTTTAAACATTTTTTTCATGTAGGTATTTACCCAAAAAATCTTTTCATTCTTGGTGACCTGACACTCCTTTCTATATTTTATTAGTGAAAAATAAGTCCTAACACCTGTACAGGCTATGCTATCTAAGAGGGCTGGAAGTCCTATAAGATTAGAAAAAGGGAAGGGGGATAGCTGAGATAAAAGTAGCAGTTAACCCCAAGTACTTAGGGGTGTATATTGAAAACACGATCAGAGACACAGGAGAAAAAACTAAAGGAAGTTGGAAAAAAAAAGTAACTAACACTCTTGGGGGAGGGGGAGATGTATACATTGCCTGGGCAAATTAAGGCAGCAAGGATGATGTTACTGCCAATAATCCTCCTTCTACTACACAACATACAGCAAATGCAAAATGACATATAGGACTGGGTCAATAAAGGCAAGGGGAAAGAGTGAGCAGGGCAGAAACGAGTATGACTTGAAAGATGGGGGTGTCAATAAAGGAAAGGGCAAAGAGTTAGCACAGCAAAATTGAGTATGACATGAACATGGGGGCTCCTACATATCCCAAAATATACACTCACATGTAATATCATTCACTGGCTAGGAACAGATGAGAAAGAGGTTAAGCAAAAGAAAGTATGGGAGAGGAAGATGTGAAAGGATTAGTAAAGGAAACTGACAAAGCACCTCTAAAAGGACTGGGATGCCTAAAATAGGGTGAAGGCAACTTCAAAAAACTATGGGGAGCAGAAGGGTGGGGAGCAGAGATAACAGACGATAAATGAACACATCTGGACAAGAAGTGGAATCGCTCAAGAGAAAGATTTGGTAACAGGGAAAAGCATGGCAGAGAAAGATTTTAATCAATGGAGGAGTTAACACAGAACTGCATAGTATCAGAGTCCCAGTAGTGGAACTACAAGGTACTTAGGGAGACCTGGAAAATGAATACAGACAGGACAACATAAGAAAGAAACAGGAAGGAAAGGAGGCAAAAGGAAAGGTGACAACACAGAGGAGACAATGGAACAGGTTAGGAAAACAAAAGACCAAACAGATCTAAGAATTTTTAAGGGAAAGAAGGTAAAAGGATGAAGACGACAGAGAGAGAGACAATGAGAATGAATTTAGGAAGGGAAGATGGATGGAAGTAAGTTGCAGGATATTGCCAGAAGACAATTCAGGCAGTGATGCACATGCAGAAAGTTCATAGAGCAGGGCATCAAAGCCTGAGAATACTACATCTAACCCTCATAAAATTAGTAATGAAAGGGAGAAAGAAGAACAGTAGATGCTAGAGGTTTTAGGAGGAAAAGGCAGAAATGAGGCGCATGCTCTGTGACTGTAGGTGGCCTCAAGAAGCTTGACAGCAGGCAGAGATTATATAAGAAGACATTATTTTAAAAGAAAGCAGAGAATGCATGGGGATTCTTTATACAGGGCATAAGGAAATAGGATAGTAGAAAGAAAGAAAGAAAGAAAGAAAGAAAGAAAGAAAGAAAGAAAGAAAGAAAGAAAGAAAGAAAAAAAAAGACAAATTAACATTATCATAGTGCTAAGTACTGAAGTTAAAAACATAATCATTCATAATTGGAAGGAGACAAAAACAACACAGGAACAAGAATTACACAAGAGGTTCTTGGATATGGAGATAAAAATGGTTGAAACTACTAGAACAAGAAAAAATTAATAGTCAATGGTAAGAGTTAATAGAATACTACAAAAATGAAAATCATGCCAGGAGGAAGACAGGGTTAACCCAAAGGGAAATGAAGAGGAGGAGAAGGATAGGGTACAGAATGAAGCAGCCAACTGCTGATGTGATATTGTGCACCATGCATGAAAACTGTGCATGAATGGAATATACCATATGGTTAACTTCAATTTTCAAATGTAATCACCAGTTTTGGGCTGTGTTTAATGGAAAAGATAAGATAGGCTGTATTTAAGGATATAAATGAAAACAGGGTAGCTGCTCATGGTAATAAAATGCATCATGCATGAGGACTGCACTACAGATGTAATATGAAAATGTGTTTTGCATATAAAGTTCAAATATATATATATATAGCACAGGCAGGAAATGAAGTACTATACAAAATGGAGGCAGGTACAGAAAATAAATGATAAGAACTTTGACTAATACCCAGCTTACAGGTTTGTGGCCCTCGTGAAGGGTGATCATAGTTATACAACGATGGAACTTTGGAACTTATGCTGAGTCATGACTTGTCATAGGTTGCTAGGTTCATATGTATATTCTAGGCTAATGACCACCAGGGCCTTTATAGGCCTAGCCTTGTAATCCAGCTCAACTGAGTCCTTATGTATCATATGCATTTATTAAGAGGAGAATGCTAGTTAAAGTTTTTACAGGTTTTGTGGGGGTATGTTAGGTATGACATTACTGTCTACCTCTGTCTATCAGAGACATGAGGCACAGACCTGGGGTAGAGTTACCACCTGTCCCTCTTTGCGAGGGACAGTCCCACTTTGGGCAGTTGTGTCCTGCAAAAAAAACTAAAAAATGGTAAATGTCCTGAGATTTTAAGACAAAATACATTTCTTAAGTTTTCTTTAAACATTGAATAATACAGTTATTTGGTATCTGGAACACATACATATTGTATGGAATAGCATAAGCAACTCAAATGTTACAAAAATAAGCTTTTATTTTGGCAAAACGTTAAGTTCTGTCCTTTGCACTGGTCGTGGTTATGTTTTCTCCTGCAAAATCTCAAATTTCTACCAAAAATGTCCCACTTTGGGCATTTGAAAAGGTGGCAACCCTAACCTGGGGTGAATTTAATTTCCCATCAATTGGTCAAGGTTACACTTTAACAGGGTTAAGGATTTACTCTGCTTCACATGGATGGGGAGCCTGTTCCAAAGCATGGTGGTCCTCTGAGACACATATCTGTCTCACTAACATGTCTTATTTATGTCACAAGCAAAATTTAAATCCTTGGATCTAATAGTCCTGATGCTGTTCATTTTGTGGATGTAGAAAAGGTCCATCAGAGTTCGATCTGAGGATGCCTTGTATGCCAAGTACAAAAAGCCTCTCCAGCAACCTGAAGGAGAGACAGTATGGAGATAGGGCTTTAAGGTGATTTATACAGGGGAATGTGTTTATACCTTGGATTCTCTTGGTAAGGAACCTTTGTGGGCATTCCAACTGATGCATATGTCTAGTCAGGTACATGCCAAAGAGGGCATTGCACTCGATGGGTCTGATAAGGGCTGAATAAAGTGGCACCATGACTTCCTTGGACCTGAATGCCATGGCCTACGTTAAAAGTTGGGTGTTACAAAATGATTTTCTTATTACCTTGGCCACATGTAGATCAAAGGCCAGATTATTGTCTGCATATTTACCCAGATCCCTGACTACTGGGTCATCTTTTAGGGGTGTCTTATTGATGGAGTTATTAGCCTGGGTGGCAGTTTTCCCCAAAAAGTACCATAATGCATTTCTTGGCATTGAGTTTTAGTCCACAATTTTGGCAGTGTTTGGCAAGACTATGGCCCCAGACTGGGTTCAAAATACAACAAAGTTGCCATTTACATGAATTCTACTAGTGGAAATAGAAGTGCAGCATTATATATAAAAGATGCTAAAAGTTTGCAGTGATACACGATCTTCACACAACTGCAGATGAAGCTAGAAGACTAAGGTCGCAGAACAAACCAAAAATGCAAACAAATAACTTTTTTTGGCTAAACCATAGACAAAAACCAGAGAAGCACACAAAAAATCACCACATGGGTTACTATAAGTGCAACTTAAAATACTTAAGTATAATTTAAATGAAAAGCTTTTTTCTTCCAATTTGATGAAAAGCTTGTATCTCATACATCTTAGATTCTTGAGCAAAAGACCCGGGGTGGATGTAGCTCTGTGCTAAATATAGAAGGCTTGATAGAGAGGGATCCAATCAAATAAAGCCAACACTGGAGCTCCAGTCCTGTGGTTAGAATTTCAGAAACTTTTAGCTTAATATCTGGGGAGGGGGAGGACTTAAAGAATGTGGGAAAAACAGTAGCAATGTAAACAAAAAGACACTGGAATGCAATTTCAAGCAGATATATACAACTACAAAAAGTACCGATTCACAAACCTTGGAGCAGAATTCACACTACTGCAATCCCACCCCAGATTAAGACACCAGACTACTGGAATGCAGCATTAAGCAGGTATATGTATCTATAAAAAGTACTGAAGCATACATCTTAGAGTTGAATTCACAAGTCTGCCACTAATGCAATCCTTCCACAGACAAAGGCACTAGACTATATAGAAATTTATCAGTAACACTGTAATACATAATGAAATGTGGTTGAAATCTGGCAGTAGATCACAGTCCTGCCACAATTGTGAAAGAAACTACAAGGCTGAGGCCCCAGACTGGGTTCAATACACAAAAAAGCTACCTTTTACATGTAATCAAGTTTCTTCTTAAAAGCAGAGAGTGATGATAGGATGTTTATTTCAAAGGCACAGGAGAATGTGGATAATAACTTAGCCTCACTTCCTATCTACTGTCAGTGGACACTTTAAGGCCGATTACATTTGTATGTGTGGTACATTTCCATTCAGGACATTGTAGATATACAGTATAAAATTCTTCAAGGCCTAAAATGTAAGTTGCAGTTCCCTCTCAGAGGTCAATATCAGACCATGAATAAAGACAGCATTTTAGGTGTGTCATGGTAACTCAGGTGTCAAAACTAATCAGTTATTTTATTCAGGAATATTTATATACTTTCAAATTTAACTAGCTATACCACAACACACAAGACCAGCGGGAAGACAGTAGAAAAAAAGAACAACCGCAAGGACGCATCCAGCCCTCTGTATGACACCAAACACTTCCAGTTAACCAGGCAGCCTTCTATGTGACACCAAACAGCTTCCATTCACCCAACAGTCAACAAGAGAAAATCAGCTTGTCTCTGTGTGTGTGTGGAGGAGCAGATAGGTAGCATAAATTACAGGCGATGGAGTTGCATCGCTACTTCAAGGCTGTTTTTTTTTTTTTTTTTAATATATATAAAATTACTTTACAAGAAAATTACCTCAAAAAAGCACCGAGTAGCCAGAGCATGCTCTGGCTACTCGGTGCTTCTTTTGAGGTAATTTTCTTGTAACGTAATGAGATAATGATGGGGAGGGGCTTAAGAGGTTTAGTCTAGAGTAGTTGGGTTAAGCAATCACATTTTGGTGTGAACTTGCTACAGCAGGTTCCCGTCCATGGCAACCTGCGGATTTTGGTGGTCAGGTAGGCTTTGGGTTGGGTGGTGAGGCGAGTGATGTTCAGTACTAAGGGTTGGTAGTAGTGATGTCAGTACCAAGGGTTGGTTGTAGTGATAGATATTACTCGTGTAAGTAAAGGGTTATTAAGTTATACTTGTGGTCAACTTTTGGGGAAAGCTATACTTGTGGTCAACTATCAGGGGGAGGAGGGTGGGTTTTCCTGTGTTTCTCCACCGGCAGTCCTGCAGTGATTCATCAGTGCCAGCTCCTCTTCAATGTGCCCTGTTTGTTTTCGCCCTCCCACTGACCCTTTAATGAAATATAAGAAACATTATAGCACATTAGAGGTTGCATAATGGATTTTCAAAAAGTTATGAGTTTAAATTAATTATTAGCACTAAAGAAAAAGGAAGGGAGCATATTTACATCCAAAAAGAGTATGGCATCGAACATGCAGTTAATCATGACCTATTATTTAAGCATGCTTCTGTCATCACACTGAAGACCATTAGCCACTGAATAGCAAAGAGTAAAAACACAAGCCAGTAAGAAACACATTTAATATGAAAATCTGCAAAAGCACAGCAAGCAGTATCAACATCTCAAAAACCAATCTTACAACTTAAAACTCTGAACACAAAAAGCTAAAGTTATTTTCACAATGGGAAAGCATCAGTATGATATTTTGGAACAGTAATTAAGCAGTTTTGATGTTGTAAAATGTCAGATTTTGGTCTTCAATTCCAAAGCTCCATTCAGTGGTATAGTGTTCAACAATGATTTAATATATGCAGCAGCAGGCTTCCCAACATAATCTGAGATACTTAGAAAGCTCTTGTTGCAGACGACTGACAAAGTGTAAATATGTTCCTTACTAATGACATTCTGCTGCTTTCTGGTTTTGAATTTCTCAGCTGATCTGTTACCACACAGCAATTGAAGAAGTAATTATAGTAACAAAATCCCCCATACAAATGAACTGAAGATCAGCTGAAAGGAAAGATAAATGACTGCTGACCAGAGATATAACGGTTTGAAACCTGCAAGCTACACCTTCATTGAGTAAGCAATAAAAATCAGGAAATGACCTGGTATATTCTATATCTAAAATCAGGAAAATATGAATTATGGCTGTCCCAGTTTATTACATATTTTAAATATAGAAATTCAAGGAGTATGGAGTAAATTCCAGGTGCAAACTGATGAAGTGGATACAAAAGAAATGAAGTAACAACAGCTGTGGGAGCATGCACGCATACATGCATATTAAAACCTCAGTAGAAAAAGTAATTTTCAGCATGATACAGAAGTAAAGTAAAGAGCATGCACAAACACTCATATCAGTTCCGGAGATAAAACACTGGTTTCAGTGTTCCAGAAATGTCAAAATATACTGCAGGGGATTACGCTGCAATAATTAAATTCTTTTGCCATGAAATGTTGTGCTATATCCCTTATGGCAGTCCATCATATCAGGCTTCAGTGTATGTGTAAGTAAAATGCCTGACAAGTTTAAAGTATGTACCACGGTGGCAAATAAGACAACTGTAGAGAGCTAATGAAATAGACTACAGCATACACTAAACTAAATGCTATGAATGAGAGTAAACAAAACAATTCATCATTTGAAACAGTATGTGAGAAATGGACATGACCGGTACTAGTAGAATCTGAAAAGATGAAACTAAAATAACAGAGAGGTGAAAAAGGTCATAAAGAAGAGTGAATAATGGGGAAAGAGCGGTACATCATAATCAATGGAGATCAACAGAATTCACAGAAAGCATGGCTTCAGATTTATATGCCATGAACGGAATAAGAGGCATGAAAACAGGTGGAAATGAAAGACATAATTTATGGTTAAATAAGAAAGAAAGCAAAGGAAAAGCAGTAAAGAATGTTGCTGTCTTTCGGCTTTTCCCAGTTAGGGGTCGCCACAGCGGAACTCTGGTCTGCTAATGATTGGCAGTAGATTTTTGACAAACGCTGAGGTGCCAGCTCGATGTTCAACCTTCAATGAAGGAACACCCATTTATGCATGTCTTTTGACTGCCCACCCAACCACGGGGAGGACATGCAGACTCCAAGCAGAAGGTACTCCCAACCCAAGCTGAGAATCAAACAAGAGAACTTCTTGCTGTGAGGCAACAACGCTACCACTGCACCACCACGGTATTGAAAAGCAGTAAAGAATGATGGGACAAATGACAGCAGTGCCCAGCTTCTGCAAAACTCAAGGTGCAGAGTTTGATTCCTTCAGCCCTCCTTTGTCTACTGTGTGACCTTGAGAAAGTCACTTAACAAGAACGAGCTCGGGAACAATTGGAAATTTGGGCAAGGCTCCTCAATGGTCCCTAGAATGTAAATTTAGTAACTACCTATGAACTAATGCATAGACAATACTCCCCCACATGCTCACACAAATGCCATACATTAGACTTCATCTCTTGCCCCTCTTACTCAAAATAATCTATTCTTAGGGTGAACAGCCTTAGGATAGGCTACATACCTTTGATGAAATGGGACATCACTTTCCTTGATTTTGACAGAATGCTTTAATACCCATCATTAATGTTGTATGGAAGATAGGGATAGTCCCATTGGCTTGGCAAACTGAGGTACTGTAGCCATTTTAAGAAAGTAGGACATGGGGTATTATAGTTGTAGAGTGATCATTCCCCTCAACTTCCCTGGGAAAGCTTATGCCAGTGTGCTGGAAAATAGACTTCTTTTAGTAGTCCATCTTTTGATTCAGGAGGAAAAGTGTGAGCTCTTTCCTTGCCAGAATGGTGGGACAACTCTTTGCCCTTGCAGACATATTGGAGGGTTTGGGAGAGTTTGTCATTGACATGTTGTTTCTGGATCTGTGGAAGATATATTACTGTAAACCCTGGAATGTTGTACATGAGGTACCTAACCAGTATCAAGTCCTAGGGCCATGCTGCATACCTTTCTGTCCTTGCATTTGAAGAGATAGAGCCATATGAGAATACTCAGCATTAAGTCAAATACATGCAAGGTGGGTGCATGATTCTGGCAAAGATGTACCTTGTCTCCCACCCATTCATGAGTCTCCCTGATGGGCTTACAAGAGACAGCCAATGTCTGCAGAGTATCCAGTTTGGAGGTGAAAAGACTGTATCTTTGCTGCTGCAAGTGAAGCCAAGTTATTGACTTAACATGACTTGACTTACGTTACTGAATGTGATCTTCAGTATGTAAACAAGGGGTTCACTATTAAATATGGAGTGGACAGGATGAAAAATAAAACGTCAAAATCAGAGGTGACGATATTTTCCCATAAAAAGGTGACTTGGTCTAACTCTGTGTGAAGGAGTGCAGCCATCTCAAGCGGAGCAGTTTAAATATTATAAGCTTTTCTTCAAGACTTACTGTGGAAAGAAAAATGAGGCTGACCAGGAGATGGGTGTAGGAGAAGCAATACATTTGTCCCTATACTAAAGGGAGGGAATAAAACAAGTTCTGAGTCACAGCAACTATGATCTCAGTTGGTCAGTCTATGTGCCCATCCTTAACTATACTTACAAGCTTTGGGTAACAGTAGAGATGATGAGAATGCAGATACAAGCAACAAAAATGATGCTCCTTCAAGCTATATCTGGGCTGTCTGTGGCAGAATGTGGAGCTCAACAATCTGAGAGAATCAGATAAGCAGTTTAAATCATGGATGGAGTGATGGTTAAAAGGTAGTAGCAATGCTGTAAAAAGGAATAAACAAAACAAAGTTATTGAATGGTATTACAAATGCCATTCATAGTAAGTGAAATGGACACTGCAGTGGTGGTGCTGTGGTACCGTTGTCGCCTCACAGTAAGACGTTGTCCGGTTCGATTCTCAGCTAGAGCGTCTTCTCTGTGGAGACATGCGTGAATGGGTGTACCTTCGTTGAAGGTTGTGCATCAGGGCCGGCAACTCAGCACGTAAAAATCTGCTGCCAATCATTAGCGGACCGGAGTTCCGCTGTGGCAACCCCTAACCAGGAAAAGCCGAAAGACACAACAATTCATAGTAAGTGAATGAGAAAATGAGGGGAACTCACTTAGGAGAGATAAAAAACCTGAAAGTAATTATTCCACCGAAACAAAGCAAACAAGAAACCGTTATTTCTAATCACAGCTCATCAACACTCATTTCTAGGTAATCTGTTGCATATAGCTCAGTAAAAGGACTTTTATATAAGCAAGTGGGAACAGAACCTGATATCTTTCTTAATCAATGCACTACCTCGATAAACAAAATAAAACTGGCTGCTGATCTCCTTTCTCAGACTTTTTTTTTTTTTTTTAAATAAAGAAACATTCACAGACCAATACAATGTTCAGGTTTTAATTAAAAAATAAGAAACACACAGATCATTTTTTCCTTTAAACTGTAGCAAACTGCTGGTTACATATGCAGCAAACAGTTGCCACAGTTTAGATCACACAGGGAATAATATAGAACTCAGGTATGACTGCAAATATAATAACATAACGACTTTTAAAAGCCAGTATTCACTAAAGAGTGATCATGATCAGATGAGTGGTCGCGCCTCCAAACACTTTGTGCTTGGCCTGGGCAGTTGCCCCCTTTGCATCACCCTAGCTATGCTACAGGTCAGGATATTCAACAAGTGGCAATTTTCAAGCATTCTTTAAGTGGTATCTGAAAACACTACAATAATAAACAAGCACAGCAACTCAAGATCTTACCAGTTCTGCAGAATGACAGTGCCACCATATAAGTTCATGTTCTCCTTTATTTTTTAGTTGGTGGTTGTTCCTCAACAATGAAAAAGGAATTTGCTTGTAGATCAGTTAACTGTTCAATATACTTGGCTTAGGAGTAAAAATTCTATGCTGAGCTTTGGACAAAGAATCAAAATGCAGTAAAATGAGGTAAAAGTAGCCTCTGTATACTTTTCTTCCTTGGGATTCTGTTAGATGCAAGAAAAGAATAAAGTTCCTAATTTCTGACTGCTTCAAATGAGCCAAGTGAGCTATGTTTCTATTTGCTGCCAGGAATGGCATTAGGTAAAATGGTGCCTAAGGCAAAGAGCTCCATGCACCAACCCCTTCTGCCCACTACCCCACCAAATAAACACACACATCCCTCAGTGCCTTTATCTCCTTGGTATGGCTTTTCCACATCTACCAGATTACATTTTGTATTTTTTTCTCTCATTTTGTCTTACTTTTCAGCTTTTTATTGCATTCTTTCAGCACGCCCTAACTGAACCTGATAGCACTGTAAAACTACGGAGGAAATAAATGAATTAAGCCAGAAATCTGGGGTCCAAGATACATCAAGGAGCCATGGGTATTCTAAATGTTCTATAGTGCATTTTAGAGATTTTTCCAACCTTTTAATCAAACCATGGCCTGAAAAAAAATCATAACTAAGGAAAGAAATTCAGTCTTGCTCTTTGATTTTGCTTTTTCCTGCATTCTTTCCACACACATAAGTGGACAGCAGTGCACGCTGTAATAATTGTGGAAGTAAGTATCAAGTTCAGCATTAGGTCTAGTGGCCTAAGCTATGAGGAACATTTTAAAGCTATTTTTAAACCATTTGATCCAATAATGACCAGAACAAAAACATAAACAGAACACTGATTTATTCTTCTTCTTTCGGCTTTTCCCGGTTAGGATCACCCGTCCGCTCATGATTGGCAGTGGATTTTTACAGTGTCGAGTTGCCAGCCCGGCACCCAACCTTCCACAGAAGGCACACACATGCACACACTCACACCTAGGGCCAGTTTAGAGTGTCCAATCCACCTACAGCATGCATTTGGGATGTGGGAGGAAACCGGAGCACCTGGAGGAAACCCACGCGACCACAGGGACATGCAGACTCCGCACAGCAGGCATCCCAGCCAAGGATCGAACCAGAGAACCTCTTGCTGTGAGCCCTGCAATGCTAACCACTGCACCACCATGGTTCTCAAAAATAAAATAAATAAATAAATAAAGTCCAAATCTGGGAACTATATCCATGATTGTTAAATGCAACTGTTGGTTTCTACTATGATGTCATCATAATTTTCTACTGCATCTATATACATATCTATATCTATCTAACTGTATCTATATACCTATCTACCTATATGGGTGTATATATATATATATATATATATATATATATATTATATATATATATATCTAGGGAGAGAGAGAGAGAGATATACATATAGATATCAGGAGGAAGGTGAGTGCTAATGCCCTTACTAAACATACTGAGGATCAGGGTGTTGAGCACATGTTCAAATTTTGGATTATTAATGTTGTCTAGCCAAATATTAGAGGGGGTGATAATAATAATAATGTATTGGAAATGAGTGAATATGAATGGATTATACTACTTCAGGCAGATGTCAAACCTGGAAGCAATGCAAGCGTAAGTCTTAAACCAGGGTTAAAAAAGAAGCACATGATTTTAAAGAAATAAGTAGAAAAAATATACTCTTTTTATACATAATTTTTATATACAATATATATACATATATATATATATATATATATATATATATATATATATATATATATATATATATATATATATATATATATATACATATATATATATATATATATATATATATATGTGTGTCTGTGTGTGTCTGTGTGTGTATATATATTATCATTTTTATATGTACGTTGTGCACTTGAAATTATTTGTATTTATTATATCTTATAAGATTTTTTTACTATGTGTTCAAAATGGTGTATACCTTACCTTTTAAGGGAACTGAGTGGTGACCAAAGCTTTGTCATATGATTTTATACTAATTGTTTATGATAAGGGGAGTATACTTTCATTGTTTTTACACACTGAAGAAGGAGGTAGGTCTGAAAGCTTTGTGATTTGTGCATTACATTTTCCTGAGCATGAATATATATTTCTGTGTATCAAGTGTTTCCTTCCACTGGAATATTTTTTGTTTGAACTTTCTTGGGGTTGCAGAGAAGGTTCACTGTAGTGCTGGTCCTTGGTTTTCATTTAAAACAATGAAATGCCACAAATGCTACCTAGCTAAAACTGAAATATACTGCTGACTATGAAGAAGAAAGGCAGACATCATTGTCAGCCTTTTGCAGCTTTGATCCTTTATGTTCACAAAGCTGTAAAATAAAATAATTGTACATCCACTATAGATTGGTAATGTCTACATGTACAAACAGAGCAGAGCGGCTTGGTTAAAAAGTCAAATGGAAGCAAAACTAAGGAATTATTAACAAACAAAATAAAGCTGAAGATTTACCCGTTGTGGGCTGACCAGAGCAGAATGTAGTACTGAGAACAAGAATATTGTAAAAAATATACCTTTCTAACTCAGAGAAATGTCTATCTGACTGAATTTGGACAGTATACGTTGTGTGGGCACAAAAGCATATCAAAACTGGCCAAAACAGTCTGAAATCAGAAGCAACTGCATTCAAGGTATTTCGAGTGCAAGAAATGAGCAAATGACACATTCTCTAGGCTGTTTAAGCCAATCATGCTTAATGCAAGTGGTGTAAAAAACTGAATAAAATAAATAAATAACTAAATACATAATAATAATAATAATAATAATAATAAATAAAGGAATTTAAAACAGATAAGCTTTCTATGCAGTAAACATTACTGAAGCATGGCATGCTTACCTTGTGTAGCAGGACAGAAGAAAATACATGAAACTTACCTAAAATAGAAAAAAAGTATACATCATTACAATTTAGATGTGATTACTCAATTTAGATGTGATTACTAAGACAATCAAAATGTATATGTAAATAAAGCTACACATCAATTAGAAATAAAGAATATATAATCTTATAATGTCAGGACTACTGGAGCAAAAACACACACGTATATGTGTGTGCACTGTGTAGTTATATTACCTTTTATCTAAGACACTTTTCATCTAAACACAAATTATGTAAAACTGTATCTACTACAAATTTAATCTAAAACACCCTTAAATGAATCTGAATGACATTACACATAAAACTTCATATACTTCTCCAAAACTTCTCTTTTTGCAGGAGTGTTCACCCCCACTTTGTTAAATATACTAACATCATAGTTACACAACCACTAAGAAAGCATAGACTCCTCACACACTGAATCACTGCAGGAGAACAGACACAAACTTCTAGAGAGAGAGAGATGCAACATAACAAGGACATTATCAAGGCCTAAATACTGATCAACACTAATTAACACTGCAATTTCTATGATAAAAAACACACTAGCGGCCATTTTGTATAGCATTACAAACCTTTCTGTCAAATGTGATCCAGTCATTTGTGTTTTACATGACTTTTTTGTAATAAAATGTGTCGTAGATAAAATGTATGTCTCACACACACACACACATATATATATATATATATATATATATATATATGGGTGTACTTTTGAAGAAAGAAAGTTCACTACTTCGAACTTCAAAAGTATACCCACACTAATGCGAAACTGCACTTTCGCGAACCCGCTAGAGCGAATGGGCTAGCAGTCACGGACCTTAGGGGGTTAGGGCATGGGTCATGGTAAGGGGATAGCCCTACTAGCTATCCTCTTACCCTAACCCTTGCCCTAACCCTAAGGTTCGTGATTATTGCACGACAGTGGAAGACATTCCAAATCGTGCTATGTCCTCCACTGTGGTGCGATAGTCACGGACCTTAGGGTTAGGGTAAAGGGATAGTTAGTAGGGCTATCCCCTTACCTTGACCCGTGCCCTAATCCTAAGGTCCGTGACTATCGCACGATAGTGGAAGACATTCCAAATTGGGCTATGTCCTTCACTGTGGTGCGATAGTCACGGACCTTAGGGTTAGGGCACAGGTTAGGTTACGGGGATAGTTAGTAGGGTTAACCCCTTACCTTGACCCGTGCCCATGCCCTAATCCTATCACACCACAGTAGAGGACATAGCCTGTTTTTCAATGTCCTCCATTGTGGTGTGGTAGGTTTGGTCTAGTGAGCTTAAGCGAAAGTGCACTTTCATTAAAGTGCACTTTCGCTTAAGTGGGGATGTACTTTCCCATTTCGAAAAAGTGAATTTTCGTTGTAGGAAAGTACACCCACATATATATATATATATATATATATATATATATATATATATATATATATATATATATGCTGGTCATATGGGTTCTGGTTCCATCATGACTCTGAAATGTATTAAGAGGTTAAATGAAGAATGAATGAGTATATGTACTGTGTAGAAAAACAG
Source organism: Protopterus annectens (assembly GCF_019279795.1). Lineage (NCBI taxonomy): Eukaryota > Metazoa > Chordata > Ceratodontiformes > Protopteridae > Protopterus > Protopterus annectens. The sequence continues at coordinate 936,400,633 of NC_056745.1, forward strand.
AATTCACATGCATATATAGGAACAAGTAAATGCAAAGGTCTCTAAAAATGTACCGGAAATAATGCCACACTCATCATGGTAGCACTATATTAATTTAATATAATTTTTAGAGAAAGACAGAGAGACAGAGAATGTGGCAAAAATAATTCAGTTAGGGAAAGCAGGAGTATCTAATAGGCTTTCCTTTTAATGCTCTAACTGAATACCATACACTTGCCAAGGGAGACTGTTTAGTTTGTGGCAACTGTTGCCACCAATCCACAAGGATTTTTAAAGCTGAGCTTATCTACACGGCTTTTTACTGCAGAAATGTGTTCCCCCATCTGTGTATGGAGAACTTGCAGTAACCGTTTTCCTTGATCCAGACAACTGACTGAAGTTAAGATGTTAACACTGGAAACTGCATCTTACTCATTAATAATAATTAAACTTATTAATATTAGCAGCGTGCTTAGGTTAAGGATGACTAGATTGTAAGGTTTGAGTAAAGTTTTTAACAATGTTTTTTCAATAATGTTTGTATAATTATCATTTATTATTATTTTTTGTTTTTACTAACAATAATTTTTTATCACTGCTGTGTTATATTCATTTTTAGTAGCATAAAAATTTTAGATTCACGTAGGGGCTTTTTAATGCCTCATTAATTGGTATACCAATGCATCAATTATGACATCATGTGATTATACTAGTATGTATTTAAATATTTGGGTTGCATTTTGTTTTTATCTTGATAAAGCCTGGTATTAACCAGGTGAAAGCGCTTGATTCATTTTTGTCACCTTTTGTTGTTTTTGTACGGCTAATAAACGTTTTTCATTTTATTTTTTGCTGGCTTGGTTTTCCTTGTTTGTGGAGCTACTTTGAATTTCTTGGTTTTTACTCATTAATAATAATTAAACAGTACAGCCACAGATTATACGAACTGCACTCAGTAATACCCACATGGAAAGCTACCAGTTAAACGTGTCTTGTATTAGTTAGTTTACTTTTAGTGTTGGGTGAATAAATCAATTACACTACATTAATTGCCAGAGCCATTTAGAAATGCTGGCTTCTTCTGTAGGAGATGTGCTTAGGTCTAAGCTTTGGTGCTGTTTCACAGTCAAGGGGCTAACAGTGAGCGAGTGAAAACCTTATCAGCTCTCAGTTATTAAAGACATTGCTACAGGAAAGGTTTCATTTAAATGCACTTCGTACTTCCTTTGCTATGTGCATATCTTGTGTTACAGGCTGTGAGTCGATGAAGTTCAACTGGCTTACTGGGAGACACTATTTTTTCACTGCCTTCCTGACAAAGGCACTGGAATACTAAGATAATTAATGAGATGCTGAACTGTTACAGATGAATAAAAAATAATCACAGCACATAATATTAATGAGGTATTCAATTATCTACAGTGAATTCAGTCAGGCATGTGTATGTAATGGCCTACAACTGGTACAGGCCTGCATTAGTATGATACAATGTAGTTACAGCCCTGCATCAATATGTAACCATTTACAATAGCTATAGATGTGCATCATGGTGCGGCAGTCACAGTTGATACAACTATGCATCAGTATGTAACTATCAAAAATCAGAACATCCATGTATCACTATGTAATGTCATGCATCAGTATATAACTATCCAGAATGGATGCAGCCATGCAACACTTTGTAACTATCTACACTGGATACGGCTCTTTACCAGTACGTTACAATCTATGATGGATATAGCCATGCATTATTATGTAGTTGTCTATTATGGATTCAATCATACATCAGTGTATAATGATCTGTAATGGATACAGACATGTATCTGTGTACAACTGTCTATACTGGATGCATCCATGCATTACTATATAACAGTCTATAACAGATACAATCAGACATCAATATATCATCTCTATGATAGATACGGCCATGTATTAGTATGTGACCATCTACAATGGATGCAGTAATGCATCAGTATAATACCATCTACAATGGAGGGAACCATATATGAGTATATAATCATCTATGATAGATACAGCCAAGCATCAGTATGTAAACATCTAAGATGCATGCAGCTCTGCATCACTGTGCAACAATCTACAATGGATATAGTCATGCATCAGTACATAACAATGAATGCAGTCATATATCAGCATGCAACCACTGACAATGAATGCAGTTATTCATCAATATGCAACCATCAAAATCACTACACCAATATACTAGCATGTAACAGTCTGCAGTGGGTATAGCCAAATATCTGCTGTAAGTACAATCATGCACCAACATGTACAATTTGCAAACAGTACAGTCAGACAGCTCTCTGTGAGTTTCCCAGGAAGTGTAAACAAACTGCATACTAAACATTGGCCAAGACAAATAAAGAGTGAGTTATAGGGACCATATTATCAATTATCAGCAAAACATGATATTAGATACAGAACACATTTAACAACCTGGTTCTCAGAACTGCCTTTCCACGTTTACTATAGTCATAAGTTACTATATATAGCCCATCATATAAGAACATAACAAAGCAAATAATGTTTTTGGGGACTAATCTTTAGAAAACATTATTTTTTTACTTCCTCTTCCCTCTTGAACATTATCACAAATACAATGTCACATAAACAACATGCACAGCTGAACAGAGGATTGCAAAGCATGGTGCATTGCCCTGCTTGTTCAAGACATAACAACCTTGTGTTTCAAGCCTGTCGCCAGTCTTGTCACATCTTACAATAATGAGTAAACTATTTCACTGCAAAGACATTTAATGTGCCTCACAGTGTTCTTTTTCAAATATATGAAAGCAGCCATACCAGAGTTACAAAATCATATCAGTTGCAGAAGGCAAAGCTAACACAGATCTAATTATTATAGCCAAAATGCATGTGTTCTTCTACACATGGTACTTCCAGAAAATACAACCATTTTGAAGATAACAGTCAATGTGTTTCATCCTAGAAGTTTAATCTCTCAAAGTCCTGAAATGATCAGTTTTGAATGGGAAAAAACAACCTTAATAATGTTTGTTATTAAATTTAATTATATCTTTCAGAAAAAAAGGAAAAGTTAAGTAAACCTTAGAAACAAAGATATTCTGCTCCTTTAGACATACGCATACCTGAGTTATGCAGTGTTATATAATCTGTAACTATTTATTTATTTATCTCATTTGTTTATTGGGATGATCCGGCTGGGTCTAAAAGACCATTTTCAGTGGAGGTCTAGGAAGAAAAGCTCCACAGTAATAAAAATGCAAACAATTTGCAAAAATACAGTTATCAAAATGTTGAGAATTTTTCATAATTCTTAACAAATTCATTATAATGAAAAGTTGAGTATGATGCAATAGTTTTAGAATATTGCAAAACAATGTTCAGAGGAAATGAAAGATGATATTATAATAATAATGATGGTCAGTAGCAGAGTCACTGAAACGGAAAAGGGTAAAAGCTAGAGATTTAAAGTTAGTTTAGGTAGGTGATGAACATGAACATATACAGGAGTTCTTCAGAAGGCATCTGAGATGAAATTTAAAGGATTAGAATGTAGTTATTTGCTTTAGAAGAAGAGAAATAGAATTTAGGTATGAGAGGAGGTTCCAGGGAGTTGCCAGCATAATTGCTGGATTTAGTAATTGTTACAACTAGTTTGTCAGTGGATCCAATTACGGCTGCAGTCTCAGAATATTATACCTGCCTACATGATACCTACTGCTTGCCATTTGTTAAAAGATTGCCTGCCTCTTGCAATTAAGTTTTCAATAAGCTTAGCTTAAAGTAGTTGCAATGAACAGTAAGCTAAGATCATGAGTCATGATTCAAAAATGGCTGGTCGCTGAGGATATGCAGATTTATGCATTTCCCAGTGCACACAAATGTGATCCACACAATCTTGGAATGTTTAACCTGGGGAAAGGTAGCCCTGCAGCTTGTTTTTGTATGGCAGACTATTAAATGCACTGAATCTGTCTTACATACTAGGTACACGGACCACTGGCCATTGGCCATCAATGTTGCTGCAGACATGCTGTACAATTACAGCTAACATAAGGCTGTGTAATGCATTTTCTGGTCAATGTGCTATTCTGCAAGAAACAGCCATAAGTGGATTCCCCCTAAAGCCACTCCACCATCACAGTGACTGCCCAACATCACTTTGCTGACCACACAGCTCATCCAAGGTGATCTGTTTCACTGATCCAGAAGGTAGGTCAGCATTATCATAGCAACCTGGTTTATAAATTCTAATAACTTTCTGCACAACAAAGCTGACCCTGAGTTAAATAAGCTTATTTGTGGATATATTTTGCATTGGTTTAAGCATTTTTATGCTGAACTGGAGTTCCTCCTTTAAACTGCAGGCACACTTTAAAAAATAAACTGAAAAATTAAAGGCTGGGTTCAGATACTGAGCAAGAATGGTTGGTTAGCCCAATTGCTGAGCTCTGCCTCATTTCAGTGAGTCAGAGTGGGCCAGAAAGAGAGCAGTCCACTTCTGCTCAGAGTATACCTACATAACTACTAAGCACTAGAGGATGGTAAAGGTCTCTGTCCATTCAGTGCTGGTAAGTCACATGGCTAAAGTGCTGGATCTTATTGCCACCACTGATATGTCATAATCTAATTACAAACAAAAACTGCTATGCCTGGATTTGCCTTGACTTGTCAATCAAATGTGCACTTGTTACATTCATTTTTTTTTAGAAAATGAGCAAGAAAAAGTTTCAAGCCAAGCGAACCAAGAGGAGGTCAAGCATCACTATGTAACTGATATCCTTTGGGCATTTTTGCACTTCATAATCCTGATGCTAGAATATCATGTGCAGTCCACAGGTGGTGCCTTTCCCCAAAAGAAGGGTGATAGAGATACTAAGAACAACCATGAGTAACATCTCCAGAAGACACATCCATGTCTTATAGCCACTACATCCAGCACCTCAAACATCTGCCTGCTCCAAATATGTTTCAGATGGTTTGTGGTAGCAAAAAGTGACATTAGTAATGTAGAAAACAACTTCCCTGGATATCAGTTTACACTACATATGACAACAGCTGTATAGTGGATCAGATTCAACATTCTTGCTGGTACCTGTGCTAATTCTACAACAGACATAAATGTATTTAAAACATAACAAATGGATGCCCTATACATTATAAATTAATGTAAAAGGGATCCATGAAATATAACCTAATCTAATGACTTCTGCTGAATAGCTACATATATTAGCATTAAAACTACATTTTAATGTTGAGACCTAAGCAAATCTTTTAAGTCCCAGATTAATCAAATTTTTACTGCATATGCTACTCATTTACCATGACAGTATTTCTGTCTCAGGGTTCAGTTAATATAATATAGTTTACTTGTTATAATATTAACAGTAGGAAATGCCGCGCTAAAAGTAAACACATTCAAGGTTCAGAAACTTATCAATGCTTAGTTCTGAATACTAATCCTTTTATTTTCTCTGTTGTTTTTATGCCAAGAAAATAGCTTTTGCATTTAAAGAACGGTGCTTCTTCATTATGCAGTGTGTTCAGATCCTGCATAATGGAGAAAATAATTCAACAGCAGAACGCGCATTTAATTTGAACTGCTTGATCGATTATACTGAAATCCAGTTTATGATGCACAGATGATTTTTTTAGCTTATTTATCAGATTTAAACCAAGGCATATTTGTTCATCCTAACTAGTAATGAAGTCCTTGCTGAATATGTATTTTCTAGGTAAAGTAAATTTAAACAGATCACCACATGATACAGACTTTTAAGTATTCATGTAGGTTGAGAATATAAACGTTTGCATTTTTATGTTGAAAAAGGACAGTTAATCTCAATAGTGATGCAATCTTCTAATACAAGTATTGAAATAAGCACTTTTTTAATTGCAGTTTGAAGCCTTTACATTATTTTAATGCAATATTAAGAGAGTTAATGAACATGTATACAAAACAGAGAAAAATTGTTAAAAAAGTGCATTTCTAAAGCTTACACACCAAAAATGCAGACAGATGGAAGTCAGTTGTCTCAGATCTGTTGTACATAACCTATAGATTATACCCACTATTTGGTATTAGTAATAACTTGCAAGTGAACTTTGAAACATGAATACTATAACTCATTAAGTCAGAAAGTAAACAAAACATTTACAGTAATTATTCACATACATATTAATAAGTAATGTATAAAACATATGGGATAAACATACATACATACTTGCATACACTCCTTTGACTAAAGTTAACAACACACTATTATATGGTTTATTGTTTTTACCAAACAAGAATGTATGTGCATCTAATGATATAGTTAACACTCTGCTATCTTACATTTTTAATCTTACATATTTGTGGCAAGTGAAGTTTGGCACAGACACATTTGTCACTGGACTGTTAATGTGGGATAGGGGGTGCTGGGTGGTAGCTATGCTAGGTTATCTGGGTGGCTGAGAAGGGTTAGGAAAGGGTTAAGTGAGTTGGGATTTGAAGGGAAGTGAGGTAGTGTGAGGGGTGTGGCTTGAAGGGTTTTTGAAAGGAAATCCAGAGTGAGTAAGCACATTTTGGTGTGGTCTTTTTGTTGCAGCAGGATCACATCCCAGACGACCTTGTTGGTAAGGTAGTCCTTGTGTATTGGCATACGTCAGAAGGTAAGCAGTATTCTTAGATGTTGGTATATACAGTGGTATCACGGAGGTGTTCATATATATTTTTTTGCAAATAACCTGCTTTAGAATGCAGTAAGCTACTGTCTTTGCTGGGGTACCTACCGCTAGAATGCTGTTCGGCTAGTAGCTTGGGGCTTGGCAGGCTGGGTGATGGGAGATGTCTGTCAGAAAAGTCAGGCAGACTACAGGCTCATGATTCCCCTACACTAAGCCCTCCTTTAAAAATGGTGCTTATTATTTGTTTCTACAACACAACCCTTGGCTTTCATTGATGCGACTGGGTTCGGGTCTTGGTTATGCCTTAACTTGCTGGCATTAAGCTTTCTGACTTGTTTTCTGCTTGCTGCAGGGTATGGTGTGTCTTCTGTTTGTTTCCTGTTACAGGGAGTACATGGTGTAGGCTTAGTTTGCATTGTTTGAGGTATCCCTGGTGGTTGTGGTGTTTCGTGGGCTTTTGGGGGCCGTTAGTGGTGGCTCGCACATGTTTTTTCTGTTACACTGATCTAGTTTGCCTGTCTGAGGTTTCCTTGGTGTTGTGGTGCTTCACAGGCTTTTTGGGGGCCATTAGTGGTTGCATGCATATGTTTTTCTGTGAACTCTAAAGCTTCAAGTTAATCTACCTTGTGTGAGGTTTCCCTGGTGGTTGTGGTGTTTCGCAGGCTTTTGGGGGCTGTTAGTGGTTGCTCGCTCGTTTTCATTTAAAGTGGGTTAGCTTGCATTGTCCAAGGTTTCCCTGGTGGTTGTGATGTTTTGTGGGCTTTTGCCATTAAACTGAGGTAGCTGCCTTGTCTGAGGTTTCCCTGGTGGTTGTGGTATTTCGCGGGCTTTTGGGATCGGTTAGTAGTTGCTTGTTTTCTTCTAGAGTGGGTTAGCTTGCATTGTCCAAGGTTTCCCTGGAGCTTGTGGTGTTTTGCGGGATTTTGGGGCCCATTAGTGGTTGCTCGTTTTCTTTTAAAGTGGGCTAGCTTGCATTGTCTGAGGTTTCTCTAGTGGTTGTAGTGTTTCGCAGGCTTTTGGAGCCATTAGTGTTTGCTCGTGCACGCTTTTTTCCTACAGTACAGTCTATGATGAAGACTGCACGAGCCTGCCACTTGAGCTCACGTTCAGCATTAGCTAGTGTTAATGTTGTTTAGGATATTTAAAGTGTGCAAGCCCCTTGTGTTCATGTTCTAAGTACTGTTAATATGGTATAATAATGCGTTGCTCTCCACTGCCTGCTGCTTGGTTCACAACTAAGTACTGTTAATATGGTTAGGTATATTTACATACTGCAAGCCTTAGTATTGCATTTCTTTATATATTTATTAATGTGTTCATATTGATAAGTGGAACTTGAGTTATTAGAATTGTGCACAAGCGCCATACTATAAGTAGTTCAGTTGCGATGGAGTCTTGAATTTTTTTTTTCTGTAAGTTATTTTGAGGGACCTAGTGTTATGGTTGACTGCAGGCTGAATGACTGAAGTTCAAATGGGTTTGTGGCAGTATAGGTGGCATACATGCTTTATGATGCATAAGGTGGGGGTTTCTTTTCACACAGCATATAGATGGATTGTGATACCGATGCCTTGCCAGGCCCAGTTATTGAGAGTAAAGTTATTGTGACAATTACCTGTCATTTACTTTTGAGTTTTCTTTCTAGGTGATCATAGTGGTGGCTTTGAAACAGAGATGGGCCAGCATTGTAGCACAGGCTAAAGATTTGTTCAAGGACATTCCTGCTGAGGTACCATCAACTAGCACGCAGGGTGTGACCACTAGTAAAAAGCAGCAGACAACTTCAACCCGGACATCCAGGGTGAAGAAAGCCAAGGAGAAAGCATCGGCAGAGAAGGCTACGAAGGTGATGATGCCCCCTTTATCAGCAGCAGGTAACAATTCATCTTGCTTGTGGGGGATGAGGAGCCTGGAGTAGGTGATATAGGGGGGCAGTGAGGGTGGCCAAAGGGAGCTACTGGGTAGGAGGCCTTAGCAGAGTGTGGAGGGGTTTTTGAGAATACCCTGTCATTGTTAGATCAGGAGTTAGGGCCAGATGTCCATGAGGTGGGGTCTGAATTCAGTTTCCAGCCGGGGGATCGGTTGGCATCGCAGGCCCTACGGCAGGAAGGGGCTCCCATTTTATTGACTCTGCACATATCTCTGTTAGTGAAGGAGAAGATTTGGAAAGGGGAGTTTGTCGACATTTTTGAATTGATTGATGCAGACAGGGTTCAGCAGTTGATGGAAACGGAGACGGCTATTGGGTAGAACCTATTGGCTGCAATAGGTCACAAAAGGGTAGGGAGGCTTTGGGCTAAGACATGGGATAATTGGGTCCTAGGTTTCATTTATTACATGGCGGTGGGTTTGGAAAGTGACATGTTGCTGGCTCTTCCTCTTTTGGCTTATTAGTGCAGAGGTTGAAGCCCGATTATGCATGGTTATGGTATGTCCAGAAATTTCGCAAGCATAAAGCATTAGATAAATCTATGCTTTGGGAGGTCAGACATAAGGGCATTTGTCTGTCCACCATGATGGATACCAGTGGAGGGGGTAGCAGATTATCTCAGCCATCTGAGGTAGGTAAAAGGATATGTTGGGCTTTTAATGCCAGCAGGTGTTTCTGGGTAGGTTGTAGATTTGCTCATATTTGCTTGAATTGTATGGGGGCACATGCATTTAGACAATGCCAGGGGTGGGGGTCAGACACTGCACTTTGGGGGTATGAGAGGTTGGAATAGTTCCCGTTCAGCATTGCTAGTCGAGCGTGGTCGGGCTAATTTTTGGGGCCGGGGGGGGGGGTCTTTTCGAGGAGGTAAAGGGTGTTTTGAAGAACCATTCACCTATTAAGGTGAATGTACTGAAGGACTTATTGACGCATTATCCACTGCCGGTGGTAGTGGGGGAGTTAATAGAAGGTTTTTACAAAGGGTTTTCGATTAAGTCAGCAAAGGTGGGGGTGAGAGGATGGGGAGAAATTTGAGGTCTGTCAAGGGGAGGGAGGTGAATTTGCAAGAGTTGATTGACAAAGAGTGCCAGGCTGGGAGGGTGTTAGGTCTTTTTTGTTACTCTCCTTTCCCTAACTTTAAGGTGTCACCATTAGGTTTGGTTCCAAAGAAAAAGCAGGGTAAATTTCGCTTAATTCACCATTTATCATACCCTGCGGGTGAGTCCGTGAATTATTTCATTCCCAGTGAAAAGGCTAGAGTAACACATTCATCTTTGGATGATGCAGTTTGGGTTATTAGGAGTTTCAAGGACCCTTGGTTAGTTAAAGAAGATATTGCATCAGCTTTTCATTTGCTACCTGTGAGGGAGGAGGATTGGCTGTTATTAGGCATGGTGGTAGGGGACAACTTTTATTTTGACACTGTCATGCCTATGTGATGTGCAGTGGCATTTGCTACTTTCAAGAAGTTTAGCTCAACGTTGCGCTGGATATGGCAGCAGAGGGTGGAGGATCAGCAAGCTGTACACTAGATGATTTTTTTATTGGTGGGGGAAGGTAGACAGGGGGCGCAGGTAGTTTGTGGGGATGTGTGAGGCCTTGGGGGTACCTTTGGCTAAGCATAAGTTGGAGAGCCCAGCGAGGGCCTTGGAATTTTTGGGGCTGACTGTAGATGCAGAATATGGTTTGTTTTGTATGCCTCAGGGGAAAGATGGTTAGGCTGGGGAAAAGATCATTTGAGTGAAGTCTAGGCCTAAGGTTCAGGTGAAGGATGTTATGGAATTGTTGGGTTTGTTGAATTTCGCATGCAGAGTGGTGCATCCTGGGCAGACATTTTGCCGGTCTGTGGCATTTTTGTTGAAAGGACGTAAGAGTAAGCACCACAGAATATGGGTCAGTAAATTGGCACGACAGGATTTAGATTTGTGGATAGAATTTTTACAACAGTTTAATGGGATTTCATTTTGGCAGTTGGATTGGGTTACACAAGGAGAACTGCATTTGTTTACTGATGCAGATGGGGGGTCGGGAATGGGTGCTTACTTTGCAGGTTAATGGTCTGCTGTTTCATGGCCAGAGCATTGGTCAGAGGAGTTGAAATGGGATGTTGCCTTTTTGGAGTTGATGCCAATCTGGGCAGCTTTGGCAGTACGGCAGGATCGTTTGAAGGGGAGAAGGGTGGTATTCCATTCAGATAATTCTGCAGTGGTGAGAGTGCTACAGATAAAAATGGCTAAAGCACCTTGCTTGCTATTTATTCGTAGGAAATTGGTGTTGCGTAGCTTGTTGATTAACTTTTCTTTTACAGGGTTACATGTACCGAGGGTTTTGAATGAGATAGCTGATAGTTTGTCTCATTTTCAGTTCTGCAGGTTCTGTCAGGTGGCTCCGGAAGCAGCTTTGCATCCATCAGTTGTCCCACCCAGCATTTGGCAGATTGGGTAATAGTCATTGGCAGGTTGGTGCAATAATCATGGGCAGCATCCAGGAGACAAGCCTACGGTAGGGCACTGCTTAATTTTGACAAATATTTGCAGCAGTTATCTGATGAGGACTGCGTGTGATCTGAGAATTTACTGTTATGTTATTTAGCCACATTGAAGGGGCTGGGAAGGGCAGTGTGAATGATGAGGGTGGCCTTAGCAGCCATTGCTGCGTATACTCGGTTGGTTGGATTTGAGGATTTCACTAGGTCATGGGTGGTGAGTAGAGTATTAAAAGAGTGGGATAGAGTTGAAAGGAGCAACACAAATAGTAGATGGCCGGTTACAAAGGGTATTTTAAGGATGTTGCTAAAGGGTTTGAGTAAAGTGTTTGGTTGTTTGTAGGAGTATGTGTTGTGGTGTACAGTTAGTGTTTGGATGTATTGCTGGGCGTTTCATTTGTCGGAGTTATCGGGTTCATTGGTATGGGAGGATGTACTGATATTACCTAAGGCAGTGCATATTATATTGCATTCTTTGAAGAGAGATCAGGAGGGGCTTGAGCCACCCATTGTTTTGGAGGAGGTGGGGGTAACTTGGAGATGTCCTGTAGTTTTGGGGAAGAAAGTTGTGTGGGGCTTGGAAGGGCAGAATTCAAGGGTTATTTTATTTTCAGCAGTAAGTGATAAAGAATTGACAGACGAGCAACTGAATGTGGTTATGAGAAGGGAGCTTTGTAGTGTGGGTTTGCAAGGGGATAAGGTTTCTTCACATTCCTTTCAGATGGGTAGGGCATCCGATCTGGCTAAGAAAGGTTGGTCAGTGGAAGTAATCAAACGGGTGGGTTGGTGGACATCCAGTGCCTTTTTGAATTATATGAAGTAGTTTGTAGCAGCTTTGTTTTTAAAATATATATATATATATATATATATATATATATATATATATATATATATATATATATATATATATCTATATGGATCTACCTGAAAAGACCTAAACCGCAAAACACCAACAACGGCATGGCCGACACCACATCACCGACAACCTAAATCTCGGCAACTAAATAAATTAATTAAAAATTAACATAAAATTCCCTTTCAACTGCTCTTAACCCCCCCCCGTAACTTTAATATACCAACTCCGAGATCGCACTACAGTGCAGGAATGGAAATCTTTCCATTCCACACTATAGTGAGATGCCGGTTCTGCATTGTCCGCATTATGGCTGTCGGTATTCTGGAGTGTCGACAATGTCAGGTAGACCTATATATATAGATATATATATATATATATATATATATATATATATATATATCCCCCCCCTCTTCTCTTAGATCGGAGCCAGATCATCATTTTGGGCCATTCTTTCATATTCTAGGTTGCTAGACGTGCGGAGGTTAGACCCAATGGGATGAATCTGGGTTTGGATCATTTTGGTTTAAAAATCATTTGGCATGGTGTTAGAGGGCTATGGTGGAGTCAAATATAGCAGGAATTTAATGGGTTGCAGGTTAAGTGGGGGTTGCCTCGGGTGTTAGTGATTCATTTAGGTGGAAATGACTTAGGCAGGGTACCGAAGAGGCAATTGGTTTGTCAAGTTCATGAGGACATTTAGCATTGCGGAGGATCTATCCGGGGATTTTTTTCATCTGGACTGAGATTATTCCTCAGTTGGTATGGAAAGGGGCATGGAATTTTACCACCATGGAGAAGGCTTGCGGATATGTCAATTTTAAGTTGGTGAAATATTTGGGAGAAACTGGGGTACATACGGTTCAGCATGTAGAGTTTGACAGTAAGGATCCAGTGTGGTATAGACTGGATGGAGTTCACCACAACGATTTCAGTCTGGATTTATTCAATCTTAATTTGGGTTCGATGGCGGAGGATCTTGTGAAGAAAGGCATTGTTTGAGGGGGAACAGCCCTTTAAGGGCTGGTGGGCAGAGAAGAGGGTCAGGCCTGACCCCCTTCTGTTCCCCCTCTACAGGATGGTGGATGGAAAATTGGTAGTTGTGAGGAATTAAGGTGAGCGGGAACGCTGCCTTTGTTGTTTATCTAAGGTGAGTGGGTACACTGCCTTTGTCTTTAGTTATTTTATATATGGGCGAGCAGGGATGCTGCCTGTATGTTGATTTGATTGATGTCTGATACAGTTTTATTGTTGTTTCATTAGCTAATTGTATTCAAGGGGTGAGCAGGAATGCTGCCCTTATGTCTTTATGTTTCAATAAAGTTATGTTAGTAAGCAATTTTATCACAATAAAGGTTGTCAAACGTCTGTGGGTGTTTGTGTATTTACATGACAAGTGAAGTTTGGCACAGACAAATTTGTCATGGGACTGTTTAATGTGGGATGGGGGGGTGCTGGGTGGTAGCTGTGGTAGGTTATCTGGGTGGCTGAGAAGGGTTAGGAAAGGGTTAAGTGAGTTGGGATTTGAAGGGAAGTGAGATAGTGTGAGGGGTGTGGATTGAAGGGTTTTTGAAAGGAAATCCAGAGTGAGTAAGCACATTTTGGTGTGGTCTTGTTGCCCTCCCTGCCCGACCCAATTGACTTTGGTTTGAGGTTTGTTGGGTGGAGAAGTGGGTCAGGCCTGACCCTCTTCTTTTCCCCCTCTAAAGCATGGTGGATGGAAAATTGGTAGTTGTGAGGAATTAAGGTGAGTGGGGATGCTGCCTTTGTTGTTTATCCAAGGTGAGCGGGTACTCTGCCTTTGTCTTTAGTTATTGTATATATGGGTGAGCAGGGAGGCTGCCTCTATGTTGATTTGATTGATGTTTGATACAGTTTTGTTGATGTTTCATTAGCTAATTGTATTCAAGGGGTGAGCGGGAACACTGCCCTTATGTCTTTATGTTTCAATAAAGTTATGTTATTAAGCAATTTTATCACAATAATGGTTGTCAAATGTCTGTGGGTGTTTGTGTATTTATTAGGACCATGACAAGAAATGTCAAAGGAAACAAAGGGAACTTAAAGTACTATCAAGCAGGTGTATGGGCTACAATAATTTATTATTTTTATTTTTTTATTTTCCCCATTGGAACATCATTAATTCCTGGCTCAGGCCTCACTGGTCAACATCCATGTGGGGTCTACCAGCTTGTCTCCTACCCACCAGACTTACTGCCGATGTCGCTATATTTTAAGGGCATCCTTTGGACTCAGTTGTCTCCATTTCCATCTGGAAGGGGGGTCTTTAAAATGTCCTACCCAGTGTCTGCTCCATCTCCCACATTGGTTGGCTTATTCGAGGGCAACCCACTTCACTGGACCATTTCCCCCAAAGGGGCATTATCAATGAAAACCCTTCCCCTGATATTGGCATGCCTATCCTTCCCTGCCACTCCATCAGTTGTCTAAGCAGCTAATTGAACCTGAGTCGACTGGTCTGTAGTTAGAGCGTTATCACTTGATACCACCAGAGTGGAGCCAAGATACAAACAGCTTCTGAAAAAGTGTCTCTTCATCTGTGGGTAAAGTCCATTGGGTGTAACTGCCCATTTCATGACAAATCATAAGCTAATAATTAGTTGTACTAGTCACTCAAAATATTACAATATACAAAAAACATATAAAGGTTTGAATGTATAAAGGAACAGCACCAGTTACATTTAACAATTTCTCCTGTATGAATATGGTCTCCTATTGTTTAAGAGCAAAATAAAAGGCAAAGCAGTTGATCTTTACATTAAGCCTGACTGTGACCTGCACAACTCATTAACCAAGGAACCAAACCCCTATTTTGTATCTCTAGCATGCTGGAGGCTCACCAAAGAGCCCAGAGGGATCTGTGGACTAAAGAATCATACTGTTTTAAATACACATTGTAAGTGGGTAATTGTAGCAGCATTTGGTACATCTCATTGAGTAATCGACCTCTGTCCCCAAAACAAAAAATATGCAAGTCAGTGTTTCCCGTGGGGTAGCACTCACAAAGTGTATGAACTACGGTCCAGTGGTGTTTTAGACAAAAGAATTGTTGGCTTTCAATACAAATGGCACATTATTATTTTTGTGTGTGTGTGTGTGTGTGTGTGTGTGTGTGTGTGTGTCTCAGTAGTTCCAGTAGGGGGATAAGGTAGGGAGTCAAAAGTGAGAGTGTGTGTGTGTGTGTGTGTGTGTGTGTGTGTGTGTGTCTCAGTAGTTCCAGTAGGGGGATAAGGTAGGGAGTCAAAAGTGAGTGTGTGTGTGTGTGAGTGTGTGTGTGTGTGAGTGTGTGTGTGAGTGTGTCTCAGTAGTTCCAGTAGGGGGATAAGGTAGGGAGTCAAAAGAGAGTCCCCAGGATTCACGAAGCCTCCGTGTAAGAGTTATAACTCTTACACGGAGGCTGCAGTTAAACTGAGTGATGTCAGAATGCTCTGCATATTCATGAGAGCATGCTGAATCACACCTAAGTCGAACACGGCCGTGTAAGACAGTAGGGGGCGTGTCCGTAGGCTGAGCCCTGCAAGCGGACACGCCCCCAGAAGTCTAAAAGTGCCCAAAGTACACACCCACAACAGAGTCCACGGAAATGTGAATAAACACAACACAACACATGCCCCTACAGACTATTAAACATAAAAGAAATATAAATGTACATGTAATATTTTTTTTAAATTGTAAAGATGTTTAACCGTGAGTGCGCTCGTTTGCGCGGGCGTGCCCGTAGCGCAGCTACAGTTAGCAGTCAGTGGGAAAGCAGATAAGAACTACATATGCAAAATAATCCAGGAAGCAATAGCGAAGCGGTAGAGATGCCGGCTGCAGAGCAGGCATTCATGGTTCGAGCCCCCACAACACAAATTTTTTTTTTCTCAAAATAAGCATGAAACAAGTCTCTGACACATATATGTACACATAAAACCAGAATATATGTAAAATGCAATGTAATAGCCTATTTATATTGAATAAATGTGAGCTAAGAAATGAATATAAACTGCCAGATATGCCCATAGCTGAGCTACAGTTCAACAGAGTGAGATTATGTGCCCGTAGATAAGCATAGGTTTAACTGGTGCAAAATGAGTGCCTGTAGCCGAGCAGTGGTTTACCACGCTAATTATATGTGCCCCTAATTGCGCTAAGCGGCATATGCGTGCCAATAGCCAAATAAGTGTTAAACCGGCGTACCCCGTTTGCGCGGAGCTGCGCACCGCGCAAACGAGCTAACCGACGGGCAACGATGAGCAAGCCATATCCAAAATGCCTTTATACAGACAAACCCCTCAACATGTCTAGACAGTCATGAAAAATAAAAAGCAGTGGCCAGGTTCAAACCCAGGATACTATACACCATAGTCAAGGTACAGAACCACTAAGCCATGACAGCAGTTCATAGAAATGCAATATCAGCTCATATATAGGAATGAATACAAACTACAGCATGACAATGCAGGTTTACTGAAGTTGATACAATTCCAAACTGGCCAATCACAGATATGTGCGGGAAAAACGGACTATATAAGCCCCATAGGCGGGAATACACAGCATAAACGATTGTAGAACAGACTTGCAGTTAGAATGTCAGGTGTAGGTGAGGGTAGTCGCTTCCGAGCGCAGAGGTGGGGTGTTGAGGAGTCCAGGTACATGGCCTGGCTCCTAGTCCATAACCATGAGGCCCAACTCATGCAGGGCCAGGTCCTTTGGGGAGCATACAAGGCTGAGGCGTGGGACCAGTTGGCTCATGAAATCACCAGTGCCACAGGAATTCCTAGGACAGGTGAGCAGGTCCGTCACCACCATGCGGACCTGAAGAGACATAAGCAGGACCAACTGAACCGTTGGATCCAGGAGGCCCGGCAATCACCCAACGCCCCACCACTGAGTAAGTATAAATTAATTATGTTTGTAGAAAGTTAAACTACCTGAAATCATGGAGATGTGTATTCCAATATTACTTCATTTATATTACAGCTGCAGGTGTCCGTTCTGCGAACCGCAGAGCCTATGCTGATAGGCTGGTGCGGTTGCGCCACCAGGCAGGTCAGTAATCCACTACTAGTAACTGTAAAGATATATAAATGTATGACAGTTAGCATAAGAGTGCAGTGTAGCCAGGAAGGAATTAAATCTGCAACTCACAGAGTGTGAAAGTGTATGCAAGTATTGCCTGATTACAACAGTTCCCAGCCTGTAAGTTGAAACTAATCATGAGACTGTCCAACACATATTTTGAAATAAAACTGCCCTGCCTGTAAGAAAATAGTACACAAACTGCAGCAGCAGGTAAAGTATAGCTGCAGAAGAGGATGAATTCACCTGTGTGAGATATATTCTTGTTGAAATACTGAAACATGACAGAAGTGAGAGTGCTGGAAAGAACTGTAATAATTTCTGTTAAAACATGTCAATAAAGCCTAGAAGTACCAGTCTGAATAGTAACATGAAAGCAAGTGAGAGAGTGTGAGAAAGTGTCAGGAATACAGCACTACAGTAGTAATAACCCCTGAATAAACTATACTGCAGTCAGGACATAATTAAATGCATGTGAGACCCAAAACCAAACAGAAACATCTGTTCAAAGTGTTGCTGCATGTGGACTGTGTACACCAAAATCTGGATATGCTGCTCCCAGTCTGAAATATGCAGACAGGATGACTGTCTGATATCCCAAACATCCACACCTGTCTACAGTTATAGAAAGAACAGTTAACAGGAGATGTATCTGCACAAATTTCGATATGACTCATGTATGAACAGCAATAAAATGTAGACTTATGTTGCAGTAACAGTCCCATCTGCAAGGTTAAGTAGTTAACATATAGGACACTGTAGTCAGAACAGTAGTGTGTATATAACTGTAGCTATTAGAAATGTACAGCATATGTGGTTGTATTCGAAGGTGTTAATAATATGTCTGATTTACCCCACCCTCTAACCATCTATAACCCATTCCACGGGAAAATGGTATGTGCAATCACAATTACCACCCCTGGACATCTGTCCTGTTGGGTCATATATATTTGCATGTCTGTTGATGCATCCGCCCTGTTCATACATCCACACCTGATGGCCTGTTGCCATCAATCAACCCTGCATGTTGTTGGACTGTGTATTACTGTTCAAATTATGCATGTGCTATGCACGCTATTCAATGGTGTGAATAACTGGGTGTGTGGTTAATGGGAATACTAATGCATGCTGTTAAAACTAACTGTGAATGGTATTTATATGTCACTAACCCAAACTGTCATGACATAATGCAAAACATAGAACGACAGGGAAGGCGGGTTCCGGCGGACCCACCTCTCCCACCTCAGCTGGCGAGTGCACCTGGCACTAGTGCCGAGTCCGGACCCTCCTCCGGTGGCCCTGTGCCACCTGCGGGTGGAAGCGCTGCAGGGGACGGGGCTCGCCCCCCCTCTGCAAGTGTGGCCGGAGGAGATCCACTACTCACCCTCCGTAGCGTCCGGACTGTGGTGCGTAGGGAGATTCGGGACTCTGTCCTCGAGCCCCTACGCCAGCTCGAGGCACAGGTGGTGCAACTAACGGGCTTGCCCGTTGCCCCGCCTACACAGCCCCCAGCACAGCCCCGTCCTGGGCAGTGAAGGAACAGTGGCAACTGCCTATGGGTGGGGATATCAGTTCCACTGTTGCCATCTGTGGGCTCATGGGCTCTGGACATCCCAACCTCCGTCCCCGTCAATTGTGTAACCCCCCCACACGTGTCATACACCGCCCCTGTATGCGTCTTGTTTGTCTTGTCTGTTAACCTACCCAACCTACCTCCCCAGCTGCTGAAGAAATGGGCAGCTATGGGCCTTACCTACATCCCTCCTGCACATCCCAAGCTTGTATCCCTACTGTCTTACCCTCTTTGTGACCCCTTTTTCACCACTTTCCTGTCTCCCCGTTTTCTTTTCTTTCAAAGAAAATAGAGCGGGCGTGCGCAAGAGTAAGCACGTTTAAGCGGTTGTAAGCGGGTGTGCGCTTGTGTGCGCGGAGCTAACTGCCAGTGCGCATGCGTGAGCTCCGCGCAAACCAGCGCTAACCCGGTTACAACTGCTTAAAAGTGCCTTAGTCACTTTGATTGACAGGTCCTGTACTCAGTTCAAAAGAAAAATAAAATCCCACTGTGAGTCCCGAACCCAGGACCTTGGCAACTATAGTCTGCATGTCTTACCACTAAGCCATGACTCTTACATAGAAACACTGTGCTAAAGTAAATATATCATTTAACAGTAGGAATGAATGTAAAGGGAATATAGATGTGTAGTACACAAAGCATGACATTTAGAATCACAAACAAAACTGGTGGATTTCCATAATAGTAGTGTGTGAACAGAAACAGCCATGCTAGTTGGAAGCTAGTAGGTAATAATGTCACCATAGCACCTTGCAAGACACACACATACGCACAGCAGGATAAGCACTGCCTATACCCCACAACCTCTTACAGGAACACATCCGGACCAAGTAATAAAATATGTGGAGCAAAGGCCCAAAACCAGGGACACATTACAAATGAAGTTACAACAAATGCAGACAGTTCAGAAAGTAACAGGGTCTACACCTTGTGGGATGTTTGGAAGGGTATGTAGTCTGGAACTTGAATGTTTGTCACCATATTCTGACTTGAGCCCAGACTGACCTGCCAGATAAAGGTGTGCATGAGATAATGACCAAATTATGAGGCAGACATGTGGACAGCCTGCAAATATCTGTACACATGACGGGTCCAACACCACCATATTTGAATAGTTAAGAACCTAGACATAGCAACAGTGAATGTCTTACAGGGATGCCCCACAGACCCCATGTGAAATGTACAAACAGTAGGCAGAAAGGTGTAACACATGCAATGGTAACTATGGAGTCCGGAAAGTATTCACCACTCGCATGGCAGAAAAGTGTAGTAATACCTATGCTCATGCTAACCCACAGTCACAACTGCAGCATACCAGACATATTAATGGGTGCACCCCACTGATATGTACCATTCCATGAGGCACATCACTGGTGAACCTGAAAGCCTCTGGGGCCTGCTCAGCAGCATACCCACATATGCTAATAGATGTCAAGGCCCACACCATGGCCAGACCACACTGCATGCTGTAACACCCTAGCAGATATAGCAAGCATTCCAGGGTGTGAATGTACATGGGAAATAGGAAAGCTACAGCAGCACACAACAGTCAAGACACCTAGCAGGCACACCAGTACTGACAGTAAAGGGCAACTATTGAAGACGTAGCAACAGAGTGCAAGCAAAGGTGAAAGGAAAGCACACACACACACATGCTCACATCAACAATAGTAGTAGTTGTTAGTGTACATACACAGTCAATACATGAAACTGGAGAAATGAATGGAGGAATGTTAACCCACAACCCACCGAGTAAAATTAGAGATACCAACCTTTACACTCACAGAATGTTGTCCACAGCATAACAGCATGGTCACTGCCATTAACATCTGAAAGGGCTACGCCTATTTCACACACCCTTTTATAGCACAGTTCTGAAATCACAGTGAGAACTGCAATCAGTACACAACAGGCTGCATGCAATTAGCAAATGCTGGCTAACAATTGGTGCAGAGGCCATCACATGGGCATATGCAGATACCTACAAAAGTATGCTGTATTCCATGTCCACGCATGCAATAATTACATTGCACCCGGAGAGAGAAAGAGAGACAGAGAGACAGAGAGAGAGAGAGAGAGAGAGAGGGATAACCACACCCAGAACTAGACTGCAACTAAGCAGACAGACAGGAATCCCCAGCAACAGCTACTTGGAAGCTGCAACTGTGAATTGGAGCAGCAGGACAGAGAGCCAGACAGTAGCAGACACAGCTGTGACAAACACAGGTACTGTAAAGTAATACTATCAAGGTGTACATACTGTGAACCCTCCATATGTGTTATTGGGCTGTATCCATATATATATGAAGATGTGTAATGGGCAGGGGATATACAGCACCTATCAGTGAAGGCTGTACATACAGTTGTATGTGTGAGCATCTATGTGCACATATATATGTCGTTTGATTGTAGGTTGTACTGCCATGTACTAATTAGATTACACAGCTATGTATGTTTAGCAGTATGTTAGTGTGTGTATACAGTAAGGTAGACATATATGCTGACATACCTACAGGTATGTCAACATATGTATGTGTATATATCTTATATGTATATATATATATACATATGATATGCATATATGTATACATACATAGAGAGAGAGAGATGTAGGACTACATAGACAGATGCTGATAGAATATTGTAGCGACATATCTATGTAATGCACACATGCAGAGATAGATATATGTAGATACATATACATAGACAGACTGATCTGACCACCTACAGGTATGATTGTATATGCTGACCTGCAACACAGCCTGCCCCCCCACATCTACAGCAGAATATGTACATCAATATATATATATGTGCAAATGTATACAGACATATGTACATATATATATAAATAGACATATAGACATATATTAATACATATATATATGTATAGAGAGAGAGTGAGAGATGTATACAGAGCTGGAGTGAGGCACATGTGTACAGATGTATTGCAACAGGTGCCTGGTGACAAAGGCACGGAGTGAACACCAGTGTCACATCCGGAGTATCATACCACAGTCCAGATCACCTACACAGGTAACCACCATATAAATGAGTGTCCGCCCACCACTGCATGTGTCAGGGGTGGTCAGGGTCAGACATGTGTACAATAGTGGCCCCAATGATAGTCACAGTGGCACACTATCCCTGGAATAGCTGCACATGGTATGTGTCCGCACATGGTCAGTCAGGCATGGACATGTAGGTCGGTGTACCCCCCACAGCACGTAATGGATGCCATGGTATGGACCTCACACGACAGCAACAGATATGGAGAAGGACACAGTGACATGTACAACATGGTGACAATGCACCCAAACACAGTACCATTGCACAGTGACTGTCAACACCACAGAGTACACATATGCCTCCCACGTACAGGTTACCACCCCCAGATGCACATATGGAGGTCACACCCATGACAGATGTCCAACAGGCATTGTACCACCGCCCACCATCCACAACCTACCTGTCTGCTGTGTGTCGTCTGTGCCACTGCAATTTAGTGCACATGTGTAGGTACGGGTTCAGACTCACAGACAGGACACACCCTGCAACAAACCACACAGTGTTAAGATGCGAGACTCCCCATGTGTACATGTCACACATACCCCTGCTGCATGTCACTCAGATAGGTAATATGCCATATGTGACACCCTGTGTAACTGTGTGACGGCAGCAGGTACCATCACATCACATGTGTCACAATGGTCAGGTTAGCAGAACAGTACACTGCTGCAGACACGGGGGCATTAGCATATTGTATAGTATTGTATTACAATGTCATGTATTGTGTTGTATTGTATTGGTATGGTGAGGTGCCTCCTGCATGGAGTGGAACCACTGGTGCTGTCCGCCAGTGTACAGGTACATACCCTGTAGTCAAGGTAGTGTAACATAGCACCTCTATATGTGTGTTTAGCGCCTGTCAGAGGTTATGTAGCATGCAACTGGGGATACCAGCAGGTCCCGTCCATGTCGTGTATTCTGCTGACCTGTGGGTGTCTCTCACCTGGATAACTGTGATGACCTTGAGGTTAGGGTCAGCAGGGATAACCATGCCTTAATACAGGGGGAGGGCGGGGTGACACCTGCACTGACCCTGTCCGCCACAATGTCGTCTAGCTGTGGTGTAGGTGAAATATGTGTAGTGTACTACCCATGGGCATAGAGGATGGCTCCTGACCAGGTCGCTAAATAGGTCAGGTAGGCCTCCTGGTCATCTGCAGTATCACGCTTGACGTCCCACTCAACATTGCCCATGTAGTCAGTGTGATGGGAAATAGATCCTTACCAGTGCTGCTCAGACATACCCTCCCTTCAGAGACTGATGCTCTGTCTTGCAGTAGCTTACATCAACTGTAATACAATCAGTATATGGCTAGGGTTCGCCGGACAGGATGCTGTCCCTTTGTGGACAGTGTCCTGGACATATATGGGAATGCATGAGCCATGCGGTCTTGGAGATGTCTGTAGAAAGCAATTGTGTAGGGGTCAGCATTGTGGGTTGTCTCTGACACTGGCCCAGTGGGCTGTAAGGATACCATATCACTGTTACAACGTGTAACATCTGTATCTGTAATGTTGTGCACTGTAGCCATCTGTGCTGGAGGTGAAGGTGGGATATGTATATCCAGGGCAAGCAGGGTGTGGTCAGCCCACAGTAGTCGCTGATGTACGCCATACAGTACCTAGACACAAACCCCCAGAGTGAGGAGGTGCACCTCACCTGAATTGGTGTTCTGACTGCTGGTGTTTAGTAGTATGTCGTACGTAGCCTGGCAGGTACTGTACAACAGTTGCTGGCCGAGCACTGATACCTGGCCATCTACATGTGTATCCACCAATAGACAGACAGATGCTACATATGTGTGATATGTGGTATCATGACAGTCAAGTAGCATGTGTAGTATGTGTGCCAAGGTCTGCCAACATAGATTGCTGATACCATGTTATCTTTTTTCCCAGGTACATGGCCCACCCAAGACATCCAACCTACTCCGTGGCTGAGGATGAGGAGATACACCAGAGCCTGGTGCGGGACTATGCAACACTCTTTTCCCGCACCAGCCAGAATCAGCAGGTGAGGGCTGCACTGTGGCAGGACCTTGTCCGTCGGGTAAATGATATAGGCATGCATAATAGGACATATGAGCAGGTACGACATCACTGCAGTGATTTGATTAGACATGTCCGTCAGCGTGCGTCAGATATCCACAGGCAACAGGTTGCCACAGGTGGTGGGGTGGCTACATATCCCCCACTCACCAGACTGGAGGGACTGCTCCTGAGTGTAGTGGCTCCAGTCCACCTGCAACAACAACAGCAGCAGACATGTGTCATGATGGAGGCTGGAGCCGCACAGCAGCAGGACACTGAACGTGCAGGTAATATGTCACATGTGTAGTTGACTGTTGTGTACACTGGTAGTTAATGCATGTGTGTGGTGTGTCCTTTGTTTGTAGCTGCCACCATAGTATATAATGTGCAAGTGTGATATCCGCAATATTAGCTGCAGACCTTTGAAAGGCGACTGTCGTACTCCTGACCTATATCATACTCAGTAACACTGGCACAGTTGTGCCCACTAACATTAGTTTCCTCCTGTCTGCAGGACCCTCCGGTATCACTGCATTGCAGCCTATCCATGCTGGTGAGTGTCTATTTACATTACCTGTAAAGATGTTGGTAGTAATAGTACCTTTTGGCACACTTAATGGTGCCCCTTGTATGCATGTAGGTGTGTCTGTGTCTGTGTGTCAATATCACGCATACTGAGTACTGTTCAATTGTGTGAAACTGTGTGCACGTGTGCATGTGTGCATGTGTGCAAGTGTGCAAGTGTGCATGTGTGCATGTGTGCATGTGTGCATGTGTGCACGTGTGCATGTGTGCATGTGTGCACCTGTGCATGTGTGCACCTGTGCATGTGTGCACCTGTGCATGTGTGCATGTGTGCACCTGTGCATGTGTGCATCGCTGGTAGTGTGTAGACATTGTAAACTGTGTTTCCTGTTTCCTTCCCACAGGTTCTGTTGCTGCTCTGGTGTTATCTAGCAGGGAACCTGAGTCAGGTGCCGTGGGTACTGCTACTGATGACATTGGTGTAATGGCACAGGACGGTATGCCAGGGTCTGCCATTGGTCAGCCAATTGACAGTACACAGCTGTCGACACCATCCATGCGCACAGTTATCCTGCCAATACACCCCTTGTCACCACTGTCCCTAGGTGATGGACAGCATACAGTGGGCATTGACCAGGGTAATGTGGTATCTGCGGCACATGCTTCCCCACACAGCAGCCATGGGCATGGCCCAGAGATGGTACCACACAGAAAGATGTCCAGGGGTTCTCGTGGGAGCATCCATGGGCATACTGCCCCTGGCAGACGTGCCCACAGAGGACTTACAACCTCAGCTCAGGCACAGTCACGTATGGAACGGTACACCAGACAGGGTCTGAGGGAGCTGGCAGCATGTCGCACAGCCATGACCGACGGTATGCGTGACATTGCGGCCGCCATCCGTGATTTCACCGACGTCGTAGACAGACGTTGTGGGGACATATTACTCCGGCTCCACAACTACATGTCCATGAGCCAGGGTGATGGTGGGCGGTTGCGTCGTCGACGTGGCCGTATGCCAGCAACAGCAGCAGCTGGCAGTCGGCGTGGACGACAACAGGGCCGCGCCCCGTAGTGCCAGCAGCAGCCCCAGCAATGCTGGGTCTGTGCTGTCATCAGACTGCCCAAGGAGACCACGTGCACGTGGCTCTGGCCAGGCCCGACACGGCTCTGTGTCCAGTCAACGAACACCTGCTTCTGATGACAGTACCCAGTCTGGGTTGGTACCGGATACGGTCCGTAGCACCCCTGCAAGGCACAGGTACCGTGTCCGTGGCCAGAGACACTGATCTGTATGACCTGGCAGGTACAGTCTGTGGCTGTCCACAAACACCAGTATATGGCAGCCATGAGGTGGAACTGTGTGCATCCATACACACATGCAAAATAACAACACCTAGGGCTACCGCATACACGCACACACTGCATCAACACCGCCCCACCTTCTACTGCTGTCCCTCACCAACACACATACACATACATGTCAATTGGTGGTATGGGTGGCTGACCCAGGCATACCAAGTTCACACCCTGTGCATATGATGAAACTGTGCCACCTCCTGCAGTCTGTAACAACTGTGCAGGTACAGGTTAACATGTTGCTGATGCACAGGGTGACCACATAGATGTGTAGTAATAGTATCATGTTGTGAACAGTACTGTGTGCTGAATTAATTGTGGGTATATCATAGCATGCCTGATGCAGTATTTGTGTGATTGTCATGTCCTGTTGTCTACACCCATGGTAAGTATCACAGTGTATCATCTGCACATGTTGGCATACTAGTGGTAATGATGTCAACAGCAGGCTACATACATAGGTAGCACAGGGGATGGGTAATGAATGTAGTAATACACAATGATGGACATGTAAATTGCAAGTGGCATGTTGCCCACACTAGACTCTGCAATGCAGATGTGTGAGGATGTTGATATGTGTGCAGAACTACACAACTGGTACAGGACACACAGGTGCACACTAGCACTGCATGCACACATCTCATACCATGCTAGACAGCACCAACACACATAACGAACTGTCACAGGAGGGAGAGTCCCCATATATGTCAGGGATACTGTGGTGGCAGGCCAGGGAGCATACATCCTACTAAGTATGGCACCACTGAGAGAAGGATCGGTGTCTGTTATTTGACATGTGTATTACTGCAGGTATGGGCACATGGGTTTCTATCCAGTTATTGTACATCCTGACAGTACATGCATGTTCCGTACACTTGTGTGCACTGAGACTGGACCCTAGCCATCTGACCAGTGTATTTCCATGTACATGTGCATAGCGCCTGCATATTTGCAGTGTTACCTTATGGAACTGGTACAGCTTGTTTGTTGTACAATGGACTACATGGAGCCCTGTTCACTGTACCTTTGTTTGCATGCATGTTTGCTTGCAATTACCCTGGAATACCGATCACACCTGCAATGCATAGTTATAGAGCTTCTGTGGACTCCTAGTGCCATCTGCATAGCCTACTATATGTATGGCCATGTCCCACTTGACAGGTTGCCACTGTTTGACCTGTTCACATGTACATTGACTGTGACACAGTGCATATGACCTGCCTGACATGTGTCCACGTGAGCAGTCATATATGCTACTGCTAAGTAGTCACAGGCACTACACCTTCACACATCCATCTCCTGTTGAACTACCTGCTTTGCTAGGGACAGCCTGCACCTGTCACCCCTGGCCTATCAGATATTGGCAAAGCCTCTTGCTACCCCCATAGTGCCTATGTTAGGCAGGGCTCACATGACAAACCCACCTTCATAGGTATCACAAGGGATAAGACACTAAGAGCAATGCTACCCAATGCCAGATGTCTAAACCTGCAGATGCATGCACCCAAAACACTCCTTTGCATGGGAAACATCGATATGTGTGCAGTAACAGATGCCTGGTTCAGGGCTACTGAGAGCACACCAGCACTACCGGGTGTAACCCGGTTGATTTCTTTGCTACAGTCACCAAGGCCATTGCCGAGGGGAAGGTGGTTCACACAGCCTACCTGGACCTTGCAAACGCCTGCGTATCAATACACCGCTTGGGCATTCTAGGGAAGCTCACCAGCTTAAATATAAGCCCCTATGTCACTAGATGGATTGCACAGTGGCTCAAGAACAGAACCCACATGGTTAGCATTGCTGGAGCCATGCCAGACCCCATAACAGTTACAGGTTGTGTCCCAGAAGGCTCAGTCCTGGGACCCTCTTGTTAAGTACATATTTATTGGAGGTACAGGCCAACACGGATGAACTGTGGCTGTCCAAATATGCAGATGACTGCAAACTGGACACCATAATCGACTCCCCAGCTGACACAAGCATCTTCCAAAGGGGCATCATAGCAACAGACAACTTGTGCCAGAGCCATGGCCGTCTGCTGAACAGTGTGTAGAAGGGGAATGTGCATCCTGTAGTCTGTTCACCTAGTTACCAAAAGGGACATTGTCCTCACACACACTAACCCCCCTCTGCCAAAAACACACACTTGCCAATTGCAGGATTCAAACCCCTATCTGACTGTTATGACACGTGAGACAGGCGCATTAGCAGAGCACGCTATTTGCATTACTGGGGGTTTTTTCTTCCCCTGCTAGACATATAGAGTGCTGACATCATCAGTGTTTAGAAAAGGGAATGGGCATCCTGTAGTGTCCTATCCTATTTGCCAAAAGGGACACTTCCCTCACACACTAACCCCTCTCAGACAGACACACACACTTGCCATTCACAGGAATCAAACCCATACCTAGATATGTTATGACACGTGAGACGGACGCATTAGCAGAGCGCGCTATTCGCATTACTGGGAGGTTTCCTTTCTCCTGCTGTACTTATAGGGTGCTGACATCATCGGTGTTTAGCAAAGGGGAGGGGCATCCTGTAGTCTGTTCACCTAGTTTCCAAAAGGGACATTTCCCTCACACACTAACCCCCCTCAGACAAACACACACACTTGCCATTCACAGGAATCAAACCCCTACCTAGCTATGTTATGACACTTGAGACGGACGCATTAGCAGAGCACGCTATTCGCATTACTGGGAGGTTTCCTTTCTCCTGCTCTACTTATAGGGTGCTGACATCATCGGTGTTTAGCAAAGGGGATGGGCATCCTGTAGTCTGTTCACCTAGTTTCCAAAAGGGACATTTCCCCTCACACACTAACCCCCCTCAGACAAACACACACACTTGCCATTCACAGGAATCAAACCCCTACCTAGCTATGTTATGACACTTGAGACGGACGAATTAGCAGAGCACGCTATTCGCATTACTGGGAGGTTTCCTTTCTCCTGCTCTACTTATAGGGTGCTGACATCATCGGTGTTTAGCAAAGGGAGGGCATCCTGTAGTCTGTTCACCTAGTTTCCAAAAGGGACATTTCCAGCACACACTAACCCCCCTCAGACAAACACACACACTTGCCATTCACAGGAATCAAACCCCTACCTAGCTATGTTATGACACTTGAGACGGACGATTAGCAGAGCGCTATTCGCATTACTGGGAGGTTTCCTTTCTCCTGCTCTACTTATAGGGTGCTGACATCATCGGTGTTTAGCAAAAGGGAGGGGCATCCTGTAGTCTGTTCACCTAGTTTCCAAAAGGGACATTTCCCTCACACACTAACCCCCCTCAGACAAACACACACACTTGCCATTCACAGGAATCAAACCCCTACCTAGCTATGTTATGACACTTGAGACGGACGCATTAGCAGAGCGCGCTATTCGCATTACTGGGAGGTTTCCTTTCTCCTGCTCTACTTATAGGGTGCTGACATCATCGGTGTTTAGCAAAGGGGAGGGGCATCCTGTAGTCTGTTCACCTAGTTTCCAAAAGGGACATTTCCCTCACACACTAACCCCCCTCAGACAAACACACACACTTGCCATTCACAGGAATCAAATCCCTACCTAGCTATGTTATGACACTTGAGACGGACGCATTAGCAGAGCGTGCTATTCGCATTACTGGGAGGTTTCCTTTCTCCTGCTGTACTTATAGGGTGCTGACATCATCGGTGTTTAGCAAAGGGGAGGGGCATCCTGTAGTCTGTTCACCTAGTTTCCAAAAGGGACATTTCCCTCACACACTAACCCCCCTCAGACAAACACACACACTTGCCATTCACAGGAATCAAACCCCTACCTAGCTATGTTATGACACTTGAGACGGACGCATTAGCAGAGCGCGCTATTCGCATTACTGGGAGGTTTCCTTTCTCCTGCTCTACTTGTAGGGTGCTGACATCATCGGTGTTTAGAAAGGGAATGTGCATCCTGTAGTGTCTTTTCCTATTTGCCAAAAGGGACATTTCCCTCACACAGACTTACACACACACCAACCTCACACACAGACACACACACACACACACTGAGCACTTGCAGGATTTGAACCCCTATCTAACTATGTCATGACACTTGAGACGGACGCATTAGTGGAGCGCGCTATTCGGATTACTGGGAAGTTTCATTTCTCCTGTTGTACTTATAGGGTGCTGACATCATCTGTGTTTGGAAAGGGGAATGTGCATCCTGTGGGGAAGCAAACACCAAGCACACTATGGCTAAGCTGTCATTCCCTAGGGCAAACAGCCTAGTGTTGACCTCTACACCATTATGTTTAATTGTCAAATGCACATTATTTGTTGCTGATAGACTGTTTGCATATCTTTATTGCCATAGCATTCCCTGTTGGTATGAACAACCTCTGCATCTGTGGAAACTGTTTGCATATGGGAGGGATCCACTATATCACGTATGTCTCTGTAGTCATTTAACTGTGTGCACTGGGCAGACTGCTGTAATGTGGTTGGTTCCTGCCATAACACATAACAATACCAGATATGTGTGTCCCACTGCTAAACCAAGATTTGGACTAAGTGTGTGAGCATGCCCAGTTCAGCCTTCCCATGGCATGTTGTCAAAGTGTGTGAGCATGCCCAGTGTGAGCATTCCATATGTTGGACTCTGCAGCCCACCACATTTGTGGATGTGTGTGAACTTCACAAACTATCACCCGTTCATGGTTGTGGGTTGTGTGTCATGTTGTGTAGTTACTGTACAACTGCTTTGTGTGTGAACACAACAGGATTATACTGTGCCTGCAGTGTTTGCATGGGATACTTTGCATGCAGTCGTCAACATCCTTTCACACTGACCTAACACTGTAGTACTGTATAGTGTACTGGCAGTACTTTGACTGTGGTGGACAGTAACCTGGGCTTTACTGCTATCACTGCTTTACATTTTGATAGTGGGCACAACAGCCTGGTTGGGGCCAGTTGTGTACATCTGACCATGTTGCATTCTGTTCAGATATGCACTACTTACACCAGGCTTGCCCAACATTGTTAGTGTATCCCACAACATAGGTGTACAATTGCAAACACTAGCGATGTGCCCTAGTCCATGGCTAATGCAAGTTGGAGAGTGTGTTTGTCCTTCAACACACATTGTAAGGAGTTTGCCATGACATATGTCATGGTTAGTATACTGTGCCTCTGTCTACCTGTGACATGACAGTGATACCCAGGATAAACCTACCATCTCCCGTCCACCCATCAGGATTCCTATTGAGGAAGATTGATAAGTGACTCTATGGGTAGCCTGTGCTGAGGGTTCACTCATGGGTGGGAGTGGCTTCTGTGTTATGGATCACACAGTACAGCTTGTCCTATGTAAGTCAGTGCTGGTGTTCAGGTCTGTCATGTGCATAGCTCACTGCCATTCAGATTGTACTATGTGCAGCATTTTTATTGATGACAGCAACACAGGCAACGCATGGCATGTGTGTAGGCTGATTGATACTCCTGATGAGGTACTGTTGGGGACTTTACAGTTGATGGAGGTGTCTGCTGAGGTACATCCCACAGGGGCTATTGTAGTCGATTGTACCACTGATGCAGGAGGACTGCAGAGCCACAATGACCTCCCCTTATGTAGATCTGACAGCCTTCATGATTAGGTGGGTATATGGTATGTTTCTGTAAACACTACAGCACATGTTTGTCCAGTGCAGGATATCTATCACCCTGTGTCCCCAGGTCTCTCATTACATGTTAACTACATAATGGGTTAACACCTATGTGGTAATTGGTGGGCACTTACTGTATATCCACGGGGTTGACTATACACATTTCTGCACTTAGCTTGCTGACATAGCTATGGCACCAGTTGTCTGTTTCTATGTGGCCCTTTTGTGGGATGCATGTGTCAGCTGGTGGATCATATGTGGTGAGCGGTTTGTAGTCCTCTGCAAACATGTTAGGACACAGTCCTTCCATGTTTGCCTGTACCTATGGGACATATATACCAGACGAGGGAGATACCAGGTCCAAGCCTTGTGGGATGCCAGTTATATCTGGTTTGTAGTCTGACATGGCTGAAGCATGTCTGACCATGTCTGTTCTGTCCTTGGTCTGGTTTGCAACCCCTCTACTGACATGTGGGTTTATATTTACACTGGTGAGCCTATCTATACTGAACATGTAGGGTATTGTATAGAAGCCTTTGCAAGGTCCAGATACACTGTGTGGAGCACATTGCCCTCATCAATGACCTTAATGACTGTTTCAATTGAGTCCAACATGGTTAGGGGCAGGATCTGCACTTGAGGAGGCCACACTGGGTTGGGTCCGGTGTCAGTAGGTCCCCAACATCCATATGTCTGTGGTACATGCTGCTCCTTTCCATAGCTGTGCAATCTGGGCTTCTCAGGATTCTGGGGTAGTACTGTTCAGTATCCATTCAGGCAACACCTTTGTTGAGAAGGACCACTGTTGTTGTACACTGCTCTTTGGGTACATATTCTGTGGTACGGCTGACATTGAGCAGTAGTGTGGTTTGGCATTCCATTCATCTTAGACTCCATGTTGCACTAAGCCCAGGTCACCATCTCATACCATTGCTGCTGTGTGTTTTGCTTTGGAGATGTTGTCTGTTACCTCAGCATCTGCTATGTCAGGGGGCCAGCAGTCTGCTGGGATAGATATTCTGCATTCGTGCGGGTGCTGGGGTTTGCACTGCACCTGTCGGGATGTATGTTGGCAATATGTGTGTGTGTTTGTGGTATTTGTGTGATTCAGAGCATATCTGTGAATTCACAACATGGCTCCTACCATCAGTTGTGTAAGCCTTGGGATTATCCTTCGTGTCCTGTGCAATTTGTATCTACATAGGTTCATAGGTTCATACTAGGCTATCCACCCTGGGCATTTGTTAGGCTAGCCAGAGTGTGTGTGGCTTTTGAGGCCCCTTGCTATCTGGATATTATGGCCATGTATTATTTGCTTAGCTGTGCCTCTGTCTGGACATGACACAGTGAAGACCCCCACTGTAACTCTACAATCATCCATCCACTTGGCAAGATTCCTGTTGAACAGTGTCAGTGAGGGCTCTGCCTAACATGGGGTGGGATTCTGGTCCAGGGTGTGTGGAGCCTCTGGATTATGTATCTGTCCCACCGGCACATCCTATTTCATTATGTGTTGGGGTTGACATCTCTCACTCTCGCAGCTCCAATGGATATGTGTTGTCTGGGGTGGAGCATGTTCATTACTCCTGTGTTGGGCATGGCCTCCTACAACAGGCATGCAATGCCTCTGTGTGGGCAGTCTGTGACTGGAGTCAGCTGGGGTGTCTACAGCCTAGCAGCATATGACATATATGTATGACACTTTATCCTCTTGGTGAGGTACCTTTGCAGTCTTCCTAACTGCTGCAGGTGTCAGGTAAGGTAGATCCCATATGAGGCATTGTACTGGATTATGGGTGTGATTGGGATAAAGTATAGGGGCACAGTGACCTCTGTTGCCATAGATGTGACTCCTTTCCTAATACAGTGTCACATGTAGACAGTCTTCCTAGCCACATTGGCAATGTGGGTGTCACATACAAGGTTACTGTTCACTTGTGTCCCTTGGTCCCTGGTTACTCCTTCCATACATAATGGTTTACCACCTATGTGGTATTTCGTGGTACCTTGTTTGGTATTTGGTGGGACATTCATACTGTCCAGTGTCTTCAGGACGGTTGGGGGGGGGGGGGTTATTGTGTGTGAGAGTGCGGTCTGTAGCATACTACAGACTGCACAGCAGTCTTGCCTACAGTTAGTTGCACGTGGGTGAACTCCACTGCCTTGTGCATTGTCAGTTACCTGGACATATGGGTGTCTGTGCTGCCTATGGTTACTCACCTCCTTTTATGTAGTGTTCCAGGTTTTGGGGCCATGACACATGGTACATGGTATAACCTGGTAGTGCTGGTGTGCTGTCAGGAGCCTTGCAGCAGGTTTCTGTCACTGCACAGACATCGATGTTCTCTATTCTGGGGATGGCCTTGGGAGCATGCATATTGGGGTGTACACATCTGGCATCGGTCAGCATTTCCCTTATGTTTCTTCCCACTTATGTTTTCTCGGGTGGTGGGTCAGTCTTTTCAGCCTTGCCTACAAAAGGCTGTGTGGAGGTGGCCAAGGCCTTATCCACTATTCAGACGCCCAGGGGTAACAGGTGCAGGCCATCCCAAGGGCAGCTGCATGGCTTGTCAAGCATGACATCCCAAGCTGACAGACATTGTATCCCCTTGGAATGACACCAGTAAGTGTGCTACTTGCTATGACTGATCATTCCATGTTTCTACTGTGGCATTATTCTTGGTAAGGGTAGGTTGCTGCAAACGGTGAGTGTCATACCAGCCTGGACTACATAATCGGATAGCTCATCTGTGTCTCTTTACATGTAGTCTAGGGCAGTACATCTCGGGTCATTCACACCAGCATGGACTATGACTGCATCATATTTCTATTTGCTTTGGAGTGACCTTCATATTTCTGTTATGTGGCATATTGTGGCAGCCTACAGGCAGCTTACTGTACCCTTTCCTTTGTTCAGTCTGCTGTGCGGGACAGCAGTGTGTCTGACTATGGAGTCACCTATTACAACTGTATCAGGCATGTTGTTTCTCCTTCTGGCCTGTGACTGTTTGGCACACCAGCTTTGTGTGCTATGTGTTGCATGTGCTATGTTTAGAGGCTGTTTCATTGGGTGTCTGCTTTAGTGGCCTCTGTTGGTGTGCTGTGTGTGTGATTTCTGCCTCCGGGAATGTATTTCTGTGTTTATGTGTTTGGTTTGCAGTTGTGATAGGTCTATGTGTGTATGTGTTTGTGGTGTGTGTGGTTACCTTCTCCTACTGACTTGTTTTGGGTGTACTGAGTTGGGGGAGCTCTGCCTCCGGTTTGGATGGATGGTTGCATCTCTCACATATATTTGTATTTCTTGGGTGGAGTTGGTGGTTGTCTGTGTACTTGGGGCAGGTGTAACATTGCCTCAGGATTCACAGATTCCACTTGTTGTGCCTGGCCTTACTGGATTGCATGTGTGGACAGATTATATTGCCATACTACTGATCAGTAATTACATCATTGTTCATGCTTGCTCTATCATGTAGTAGCTTCCTCTTTCTCTTGCATGTTTTGGTTATGGCTGGTGTCCACCATGCCAGATTTAGGCACTGTGTCTTGTTTTAATTTGGGACTGCATAATCCAAGCATTCCTGGCAGTGTTCATGGAATGGCTGTCTTACAGGTTCTGAGGCGTGGCCCATATTTTGCACCTGCACGGGACCTTTCATGGATTCCACATCATTTTGGAGGTGTGCAAATAATGCTTAGCACATGTTTTCCACTGTGATTTCCCGGACAGGGACTGTGGTCAGGATTTGTATATCCAGTGTGATTACTATATGGTCTGGTGTTACCAGTGTGCAATACACTTCTCATCTTGACATCCCGTACCCATGTTGCTGATTATCACATCCAGTATGCTTGCCCTCTTGTGGGTGTGCTACGTTGTTCCTGGGCCTTTTGGTTTGTGGATTCAATGACCTTTTGTCCTACACTATTGCAGCTGGTATAATGCTCCCAGTCTATGTGTCTGGGTATTTGCAGTCACCCAATATAATGTGGTTTGGAGGACTTGATATATTCATGTATTCCAGCATGGGCCCGATGCAGTTCCTGGTGTTGGGCCAGTACTCTGTAGCAGGCTATACACTGGGGGGCGGTTTTAGCCACTGTTACTTGAGCATGGCTAGTCCATGCTGCTTTTTGTGGTGGTACCAATATGGGGGTGTGGTTATCCTTGACAATTCTTGCTGGTCGCCCTCCTTTTGTAGCTTGTTCCAAGTGTTGAGGATGTACAGCACAGTATGAGGTGTAACCTGGTAGTGTTAGGGTGCTGTTGTGAGCCTTGCCTCAGTATTCTGTTACAGCACAGTTATCAACATTCTCCATACTGGGTGGGCTTAGTCTGCATGCATCTTGCTGTTTGACCTTATCCCTTATCTGATTCTTATCCCTTCTGGTACCTATGGAGATAGGTTTGTGTTTTGCGCCTTCCTATTCAGGGCACACTGTGCATGACAACAGCCTTTGCCAGTATCCATACGGCCTGCACTGATAGGTGCATGCCAGTCCTGGCAGGTGGTGCATCATGTCATGCTCAGCATGTCATCCCAGACTGGCACACAGTCGTCCCCTTTGCCTAACTGCATTACTTGAAATTGTTGCACTTCATCATCTCGTTGTCCTGTTGTGGCATGCTGCTTGTTGAGGGTAGGATGTTAGACGGGGTCCTCAGGTGTGCATATGGTACTTGGTGTTACATTACTTGACACACAGCATTCATGCCTCAGGTGGTGCTGCAGGGCTGCCTCTGTCAGATGCACATATTACACTTCCCTGTACATGTTTGTGAGCAGGTTGTGTCACATTAGGCATCCCTGTTACTATATGGTGAGTCGGAGAGGGGTATCATTCCCAAGGTTCCTACTGAGCCAATGTATGTGCTATGCGTTGCCTCTTTGCCAAGGCCAGGGCATACTGGGCATGCCTCCTTCTGCCTACTGGGGCAGGCTCAGGTTGTTCCTTCTCCGAGTCACGCTGTGCCTGTGGTGGCCTTGGCGATGGTGGGGAGCTGTTTGGCCCAGCCCTATGGTGGACCTGCTGCAGCTGTTTTCGCATGATCATATTATGTAGCATAGCACATACCATGACAATTTGGGTACATGTAGTTGGTGTGTACTGCAAGGCTCCACCAGATGTGTCCAGACACCGGAACCGTGACTTGAGCAGCCCAAACACACGCTCTATTACATTACGTGTTTGTGCGTGTGCCTCATTATGGCGTTCCTGTTCAGGTGTGTGTGCATTTCTGATGGGTGTCATCAGCCACGGCTCCAGTGCATATCCTGCATCCCCCACTAGGTGTCCGTGTGGGATGTCCCCATTGGCAAATGTCTGGTACAGCTGCGTCAAATGCCAGATGTGGGAATCATGGTAGCTCCCAGGACAGCCGGCACACACATTCATTATTATGCCCTGGGCATCACACACGACCTGGCAGTTGATGGAGGGAAGCCCTTGCGGTTTATGTAGGCCCTACCCGCTCTCCTGCTGGTGCTTTGACGCGTCCGTGCGCGCAGTCTATGGCACCCAGTACCTCAGGGTATTCCGCTATTTGCTGGAAGAGACGATGTTGCTGGCCAATACCTCACGGGCATTGGGGAAGTATACATGATCACCGACATGTGCTGACATGGCATCCAGGAACTGGTGCAGTACCCTGGAAGCTGATGCCTGTGATATCCCCATCATATCGCCAGTTGGTCTCTGGAAGGTACCTGTTGCTAGTATTCTTAGGCCAACACATACCTTGGTTTCCACTGGGATGGGTTCCCCTCTGTTGGTTCTGTGTGTGAGGCTTGGCCTGCACAGCTCCACTATTTGCTGCAGGAGGTCTCTGTCCACTCTATAGCTCTACTATCTCCAGCTCATGTAACCCGTGGTAGGTGACCCTGGGCCTGTACACTCTTCTCCGTCTCCTCACTGCGGGTTGTCTGGCACCATCTGCATTGTCACCACCCTCAGCAAGTCGCCTATGTCTCATTATGACAGCTATGGCAGCCCCTAACATTTCTGCTCTGAGTTCAGCTTTTTCAGTTTTCACTTCTGATAACTTAACTCCTGTCTTGCAGTGTCTCTTGAGAGAAACATTCTGCACTGCTGTTTGCAGAGTTTTAAGTGCTTGGCTGGCCTAGTATTCTGCCTGTGTAATTGCCTGCATCTAATTGTTTTCACCTGCTAGCTCCAGCAGTATTCCCTGCTAACTTCCTAGTACATCTGTTGCTTCCTTTTTCCTCTGTTTCCTCAGGGTGGAGCCGTGTTCAAACCAGCAGAAACACGCTCACAGTGGCTTACACGCGCACACACACTTACACAGTTCAAAATCTGCTTATTCAGTTTTAAACGTGTGCACGCCCACGCAAACGGTGTTAAACATCTCCCAACACGCTCCCACATGCTTAGTCTGCCTTAAACGCGTGCACACTGCCTTACACGCGCGCACACCGTCTTACTCGCACTTCACGGCGCGCACACGTGCGCATACACGTCCAACAAGAAACTTTGGTGTAGGCAACAGTGTACACCTTCCATTTCTTGGCTTTCTCATGTTTACTTGGAGGCACACCTCCTTCCTTGATACCTCTCTGACATCTGTCATGTAACTCTACCTTCCAATGACTTTTATCCCTTTCTGCCATTCCCCCCTGTGATGTCACCTATCTCCTACTCTGTTCCTCCCCCGTATGTAACTCTTACACTACTCAGACTGTGCTCATTTGCTATGTGACAGTGGAATTCAGTATCCTTACCCTAATTTGCATCAGATTGCCTACTAATGCTTAGTTACATCTCTTAGACTTGGCTTCCCCCCTTGGCAACCACTACACGGTGGCCATGTTGGTTTTCCTATGCTGGTCCCTCCATTGACATTCCATGTATTGCATAAAACCTACATTTGTAGGTTTAAAACCTTCGTTTTCATGTTTTATGCAGCGCAGCCCGTTTGCGTGGGGCTGCGCTGGGTTTACACATCGGCAATTGCCGAAATATATATTTTTTAAATTTTTGCATGGGGTTGCATTGCCAATGGCCACATATTTGGCCATTGGCATGCTGCCTATAACATATGCACCCTTTATTTGGGGCTGACATGGCTCCATTGCCGTGTTTGCAGAAACGTACTCAGTTGTCAACTGAGTACATTTCTGCAGCTATCACGGCTCTTACACGGGCTGTTCTTGGCTTCCTGGATCGCTAATCAGCCTCATTTGCATGCTATTCGGCTGCAAGTGGGCTGATTAGCTTAGCCACGCCCACTCCGTGTAAGAGCCGTGTTAGACTGACTCTTACACGGACTTTGGGCTGTTCCTGGATCGCGAAGGCTACATGGAGTCTTACACTACTCTTAGACTCCGTGTTAGCCTTCGTGAATCCGGCCCAGTGTGTGTGTGTGTGTGTGTGTGTGTGTGAGCATGGGGAGGGGTGCCTGTGCCGTGATGCATGGGCTGCTATAGCGTGCACTACCACAAAGGGCTGTCAGTACAAGTGGTACAAAAATACAATTCAAAAGCATGCAACTGAGCCAACAATGAGGTTTTCCTTAATTGGGAAATGGCTGTCTCTCAATCGCATTCTTCACAGAGCTCATAAATTGGCCTTTCTGCAGTAAACAATTTATGTGCTCATACCAATGTACTGTTTTGTGTTGGGAAACTGGATATGAACACAACTTCAGAGTTGATGATGTAAGATTTCAAAGGGGGATTATGGTGAGCTAGAAAAGAGGGAATTAACCAATTAGTACATTGTCTGAGATGAAGTACTCAGGCTATAAACAAGTTTTTGAAGATGAAAAAGTTTAAGAAAAGTATGTCTACATAGAAAGATGAGGCTAATGCAGGCAAAATACAAAAGCATAGATGAAGGCTACAAGAAGAGCATCAAACGTGGCTTCAGTGGCAAACGTGCAGCTTGGAATAAAGATAGTAATAGCGTGTTCATAAGAGGAATAATCACGACTGTTTTTTTGGGTTTGCAACAAAAAAGAAGGGAGGGACTCGTCTGGCCATGACAAGCAAAGATATAGGAGAGATCTTGAATGGAATGGATGGGAAGAACCAGCTGATTCAGTATTTTGATTCAGACCTTATGAAGGAAGATAAGTGGAAGGTACTGTAGATCAATATGTGTTTATATTTATTTATTTTATTTTGCATTTATTGACTGGGAAAGTCCGACTAGGCTCCACATAGTCTGCTTTCAGCAGAGGCCCTGGGAGAAATGCTCCAGATGCATGTCTTTAGAATACCTTTAAGAAGCTATCCAAGGGCTTGCACTAGAGTATAAATACTGAGCACGTGCGAGCCTGACTGCCATTTTGTAGTTAGCTGTTGAGATGTAAGCATGTATGTATGCAAGCTCTGTTTGTTAACTAGGTCATTCATATTTAATGATGCTGCTATTCATCCTGATATGTTTGTATGTACTAAATCATCTGAACGAAGCCCCAAGCATTCTTGTTAAATGTATTGGAGATGACTGAGTGACATGTTGTCAGAAGCGGCATGTCTAAAGGACATGGTACCAGAAACAGCATATCTAAAAGGGCCTGAAGTCCGAACTGGCATACCAAAGGGGCATGAAGTTTAAAACATCTTGGCGAAAACGATTTAAGACACTTATCCATATGCTAGTGGAATATACAGCAATGGACCATTTTAAAACTATGCATACTTTGTAAAACAGGTCAGGAATGAATTTCCGGTATTAAACTTGCTCAGCACTATTTCTTTTTCCCATAATATGAAACGAGGCATACAGAATGCTCTAAATAGCATTTGCATAAACAAATATGTATGATATTGATACAAATATTCGAATTACTACGAAAATGTTTGAAATAAAGTCGGAATTGCTTAAAACGAATAAAATAAAGGGAGTTGACCGCATTTTCGCAAAGCATATGCACTTCTCGTATTAAGCAAAGATATCCAAGTTATCAGAAGTGTATAAAGTGTTTGCATGTTTGTACAGTGTTACAGTAAAGTTGTTTCGCAAAGTACAGCCATTACAGAACACATTTCACAAAGTAAAGTATTTCTAAGAGTTTATTGTACATTTGAATGTTGTCACAAAATTTACAGAACAGTTTGTTCATACATTACAAGAGCCATATTTTCAGTGTGTTTGTGCATACTTTGTGGTCATGGCAGACGGATTTTGAAAACCTAGTACGCTTGTGTTTGACAGTAATATTGCTGAGAACTGGAGAGTGTTTGAGCAAGAGTATGGCATTTTTATACAGGCTGCATTTTCTAATAAAGATGACTGTACAAAGGCATTCATTCTACTTAATTTAGCTGGGTCAGAAGCTATAGAAAGGGAATGTTCATTTGTGTATGCACCTGCTATTTATACTGGAGAGGGGGAAAACATAATATTGTGGTATCGGTTGAGTTAAGGGGGGACCCAGAGTGCTTAAATCATAAATTTAGAGAAATATGTAACCCCCAGACCAATGTTACAATGGAAAGGCACTTTTTCTATACAAGGGATCAAAAGCCTGGTGAGTCCTTTGCAGCATATATAACTGACCTTAGAATAAGGCTAAAATGTGCAGATGTGGCGACTTAAGGGATGAGGTGATAAAGGACAGACTTCTGTGTGGTATAAAAGATCATGCTGTGAGAAAGATTTTGCTTTGTGACAGTGATTTAACTTTGAATAAGGCCATTGAGATTTGTCAGATATATGAGCGCTCAGAAAAGCACACAAATATGCTTACAAATGAGAATAACTCTAGAAGGCACAGTGACAAAGCTCATGCTGAGAGTATGCAGCATGTGGTTGAAAGAAACAGGCACAAGGACATGGCAGCTGTAACCCCTGCACTCACTGGTAAACCCCAGAACTTTCTAGCAAATTCCAGACTTCGCACAGTCTCAGTGAAGCACGAGTGAGTCAGCAAACTCAAAGCATGGGCCCCAACCAAGTTTCATTGCCAACTGTCGTAACTGTTGTGGTAATCATGAATCTAAAAGGAAAAAAATGTTTAGCTTTTTGGCAAAAATGCCACAAATGTAATAAATGGAATCATTTCAAAAGATTTTTGTAAATTAAACTGCCCACATTCTTTTATTAAAAGGGAACATTTTAAGAAATGATTTGATCAGTTAGACTGTGACAAGCCTACTCTCTATGTTGATGGTGTGTCAATGCTTCATGAAATGGTCAATGCAATAGATTTATGGGCAAAGAATAAAGTATTTTATACTGTTCGGATAAATGTCAAACCCACAGAGCTCAAAGATAACATTGGTAATAAATGCCATGTTATGTCTGCAGAAATGTTTGCTAGAGTATGTAAAGGTGAAAGGCTTGATTTGGCAAGGTGTGTGAAACTTGTTGCTTATGGAGGCGAAGAAATTCAAACAGAAGGCTCAGTAGTGCTTTCACATTACTTCCAGTGGAGTGGAAGAAGCTACGACTTATTATTTTATGTGGTAAGAGGCACAGTCAGTTATTATTAGGGCTCAGAGACTGTTTGAAAATAGGACTGCTTTCATTTAATAAGGAAGTCCATCATGTTAGTTTAAAAGACCACTACTCTAATTTTGCCCAGCACATTTTGCTGATCTTTTCGAAGGCAAACTTCCAGTTGTCTACTCCATGAAGTTGCACCCAGTAGTCAGTCTAGCTATCAGGCCAGCACGCAAAGTTCCAATAGCCATGCAGGAAAGAGTCAAAGCCAAGTTGGATAGAATGGTGTGACAAGGTGTAATTTTTCTAATGGAAACTCCAACTGAATGGGTATTTCCATGGTGGTAGCTCATGAGAAAAGCTCAGATTACATCAAAATATATAATGATCCACAAGATTTGAAGAAAGCACTTAAAAGAACTCATCATCCAATGCGCACAGTTGAAGAAGTAGCGGCCTTGATTCCAAATGCCACTATTTTTCTGTCTTAGATGCAAAGAGTTAATTTTGGCAAATTCAGCTTGACAAAAAAAATCCTCATTGCTCACTATGTTCAGTATCTCTGTTTGGCAGATCCAGATTTTTGAGAATGCCATATGGGGTAAATTCTGCAAGTGAAGTCTTTCAGGGTGCAATGGAGCAAAGTTTTTTTCTGGGTATTCTTGTGCTATTATAGTACACAACATACTTGTAAGAGGTATTGATGAACAGAAAAGTTCTAGAAAGGGCATGTCAGGTGAATCTCAAACTCAATGCACAGAAATGCAAATTCAGGCTACAAGAAGTTCCTTATGTTAGTCATTTATTCATGAGTACAGGCCTATAAACAGACCCCTCAAAACAAACAACCATTCTCGAGATGCCAGCTCCAGACAATGTTCAAGCCCTGCAATGTTATCTTGGCATGGTCAACTACCCAGGCAAGTTCATTCTAGACTTGAGCCAACTTTCAGTACCACTCAGAGAGCTGACACATAAAGATGTATCCTGGTCTTGGGCAGAGTAATACCAATGGGCATTTGATGTCCTGAAACACAGAACTGCTATTTCGCCAACTCCCTGATACTATGATGTTCACAAACCAGTTACACTTTCCTGTGATGCTTTGAAATTTGGTCTTGGTGCAGTCATTCTACAAGAGGATCATCCTATTGCCTGTGCATTGAGAACTCTTACCCATGCTCAGATCAAGAAAGAGCTGTTGGCAATTGTGTTTGCATGTTCAGTCAAAATAGGGGAAGCCACCTCTAGTAGTAGACCCGTAACAAGTGGTGTACCCCAAGGATCGGTCTTGGGGCCTCTACTTTTTGGGATATACGTCTCTGAGGTGCAAGCCAAAACCAGTGGTCTGTGGCTGACCAAGTTTGCAGATGACTGCAAGCTGGGCACTGTCATAAATTCCCCTAGTGATGTGAACATCCTTCAAGAGACCCTTAACCAAACTAATGACTGGTGCCAGAAGCATGGGCTCAAACTGAATGCCAAGAAATGCATCACTATCACCTTTGGGGAAAATGGTATCCCCACTAATTATCACATTAATAATAATGTACTAAGCATGCAATCAGTAGTGATGGTCACCCAGGTTGATAGCAACCTGACTTTTGACCACCATGTTGCCTCCGTTGGACGGAAGGCTTTCTACATGGCCCACCTCAAAAGCAAGGGTATTTCATCCATTAACAAGGAGGTCATAACATCCCTGTACTCCTCCCTTATCAGACCCATTATCGAGTACAATGCCCCCTTCGGCATGTACCTTGCCAAGCACATGCAGCAGTTGGAGAGACCACAGAGGTTCCTGACCAGGAAAATCTAGTGTCTCAAACAACTATCCTATACAGATAGGTTAAAAGCCCTGTCCCTCTACTCAGTCTTGTACAGACTGCTCAGAAGTGACCTGTGCCTGGCATACAAGGCCATCTCAGACTCAGCCTTGATGGAGTTGCCACATATCCATAAGTCAAACTCCACTCGCGCAACCCGCACTCAAGGTCTCAACCTGTTCTGTGACGTTAATAGAACTTGTTGGCGGGACAGATTTGTATCCCAACGACTATCCCGTCTGTGGAATAGACTTCCTCTCCATGTCAAGCAGAATTCCTAATTAGCCCTCTTTGAGGAAGAACCTGGACGACTGGATGGGAAACAGAAAATATATCCCTGAGATCCCACCTGTGTCCCTGCTGGACAGGGGAAACAGGTGCTGACTTTGTGGGTGAAATTCTTGGGTAGGCTTATATGGACCTCCGGGCCAATAGCCTAGTATCATCCTATGAACCTATGAATCTATGTTTATGGTAGATCTATCCAGATTGAAACAGACCACCAACCATTAGTCACAATCCTGAGAAAGTCAATGCATTCAGCTGCAGCCAGACTGCAAAGTATGATGCTAAGATTGCAAAAGTACAATTTCAGTCTTGTCTACAAGGAAGGCAAACGTATTTCCCTTGCTTGTACATTATCCAGATCACCCAGAAATACCGCTAAACTGAATGACAATTAAGGTTCTCAATCAGTTGATGATTTTGAAGTTAAGGAAGTGAGAAAGTTTTCTTCCACATATCTTGATGAGCTGAGAGAACACAGCCACAGATCCAGTTTTATAAAGGCTGAACCACTTTATCAATCAAGGATGGCCATCAAAGCAATCTAGTTTACCTCAAGA
This sequence comes from Protopterus annectens, assembly GCF_019279795.1. Taxonomy (NCBI): domain Eukaryota; kingdom Metazoa; phylum Chordata; order Ceratodontiformes; family Protopteridae; genus Protopterus; species Protopterus annectens. The sequence continues at coordinate 936,444,909 of NC_056745.1, forward strand.
AGTGCAACCTTATTTTCCATACATAGATGAGATTTTGTTTGACAAAGATATCATTATGAAAGATCCAAAAATAATTGTTCCAAAGCCCATGCAACCTGAGTACATGACTGTCTTGCATCGTAGTCACCCAGGAACCGAATCTACTAAAAGAAGGGTGACAGAACTATTATTTAGGCATTCTATGTCACAAGACATTGAGATAGCACTTTCATCTTATTCAGTATGTAATAGTACTACGCCTCATCAACAGAAAGAACCACTTCAGCTTAACCAGATTCTGGAACTACCTTGATTGACAGTAGCCACTGATAACTTTGAGTGGAATGGTCAACATTATTTGGTGTTAGTAGACTCTTACTCCAATTGGTTCAAGTCTGACTTACTTCCTAACCTCTAGTACTGTCATTACTAAGATGAAATGTCATTTTGCTGTTCATCGAAGTCCACACAAAGTTATTTCCGACAATGGCATGCAGTTTACAAGCCAACAGTTCAAAAGATTTGCTAAAGAATAGAACTTTACTCATGTCAGAAGTAGTCCAGAGTACCCACAGTCAGATGGTTTGGCAGAAAGCACAGTGCAAAGTGCAAAGCAGTTACATGAGAAGTCTAAATGAGACAATAGTGATGTTTTCTTGAATCTCTTGAATCTCAGAAATGTTCCTCATAATAAACATCTTGGTTCACCTGCTCAGAGACTTCTGTTGAGACAAACCAGAACCACATTACCAATCAGTATTCAGTTGTTGGTTCCATGTGTCAAGAACTAAAGATAAGTAAAAGCCAATCTGTTGAAGAAACGCTCATCCCAGAAGTCCTACTATGATAAGACCAGTAAACTATTCAATCCATTACAAGAAGGAGAAGTGGTAAGGATGCAGACGTCCAGAGGTTATGATCGGATTGGTGTCATGAAGAATACTGGTCCAGAGCTGAGATCATACAGTATGGAATCAGAAGGAGCAACTTTTATGTGGAATCAGAAACATTTGAGACCGGTGTCTGAGACTATACCACAGCAGATAGCCTGTGAGAGAGACTGTATCTCAGAATGAGCTGTCTGGTATTTCAATTCCAGAGGAAGTTCCAGAGGACATTCCTGATCCTATGACAAATCCACAAGTTCCTGAAATGAGTTGTACACCGCAGACTGTCTCTGTTGCAAAATCTAGTCCAATTGTTATGTCATGAGATATGGTCAAATCTCTAAACCCTGTAGCAGATATGAAGCAACCTGGACATGAGCATTGTGTTTTGTTTCTAATGTATATAGTAATGCATGCCTGACTCTAATATTGTTTTTTCAAAGGGAAATCTTCTTAAGCGGGAGGATGTAGATCAACATGTGTGTATATATCTTTAAGAAGCTATCCAAGGGCTTGCACTAGAGTATAAATACTGAGCACATGCAAGCCTGACTGCCATTTTGTAGTTAGCTGTTGAGATGTAAGCATGTATGCATGTAAGCTCTGTTTGTTAACTAGTTTGTTTGTATTTAATGATGCTGCTATCCATCCTGATATGTTTGTATGTATTAAAGCATCTGACCAAAACCCCAAGCCTTCTTGTTGTATGTATTAGAGATGACTAAGTGACAGGTACCATGCTTGAAAGGAAGTAGAACAGGAAGGAAAGCCATGTTTGAATGGAATTAGGATAGGGGGGTGGACATTTGATGGGGGGAGAAATGGCTGTCCTTTAGGTGGCTAATGTCGAAGTACTAGATGGGCTGCCTCACAGGATCTTCAGAGATCAAGTCAGAGTACATCCCCTGTCAGAGACCTTCCACAGATCAGTGCAATAGTGCCTGAAGACTGTAACACAGCAGCTGCTGTATCCATGTACAAGAGATAAGTAGGAAAAATCTGGAAAAAATACTAGCCTATTAGCCTGATGGAAGTGGTGGGAAAAGACACAGGAGAGAATCCTGTGTAAGAGGCTTAGCACTTTCCTAGAGGCCACCAATCTCCAGGAGAGTGAGAAACAAAGCAAAATAGGCTCATAGTTAGAAAAAGGTATCTTTATTCATTTCAGCCAACTCTGTGTCATAGAGTTATGGGACCCTAATTATATCTCAGATTTTGGTTCATTTAGTGGTGGGAGTAGTGATGGTCCAGGCCAGGGGAGGGATGGAAGGGATATTCTTATTAACTGTTTATTATTAATTATTAAATATTATTAACTGTCCCACCCGTGATTTGGGAGGGTGGCCTAATGGTTAAGGTGTTTGCCTTACAAACACAAGGTGCAGGGTTTGAATCTCACAAAGGATAATTGGCTAGGCTTAAAATGGCTCGCAAGGGCAGTTAGCCTAGTACTAACCTATGAACCTATGAACCATACCGACAAACACTCTCAAAAAGAGTCTCTACTTGATTGGATATTAACTAACAAACCAAACCTGAGCTATCAAGCAGGTTGTCTTCCAATCAGCCTTAGTGACCATACCCCCACTTTTCTACTAAGAAAAATAATTCAAACCCAATCAACTACCCTGTTCTTGTACACCCACTGAAAGAAAAATTTCTCCGATACTTTCAACCTACTGCTACAGCAATGCAATTGGTCACCATTAAAAAGCCTCAACCTGGACCTTGCAGTGGAATATTTTAATAACAAATTCCTTGACTTACTAAATAGACTGGCCCCCCATAAGAAAAATATGGATCAAATCAAAACAGCTACCATGGCTTTCCAGTGCCACTAAACTTCTTATCAAACAAAGAGATAGAGCTAATGCCCTATACCAATCCACCAAAAACAAAAATGATCTCACCTCATATCAGCAGTTAAGGAACCAAACTAAGAAATGTATAAATAATAACAAAAGATACTTCTTCCAAACCTCCCAAGAAAAGTTCCAACACAACCCTCACAAATTCTGGCAATCTATCAACTACCTCCTTCACCCTTGCAAAACCTCCACCCCTGCGCTTTCCATATCAAATACCTCCGAATCCTTAGCATCTGAATTCAACTTTCATTTTATTAACTTGATCACCTCCCTCCTAGATAACCAAAATAACCTACCTCTTCTGTTCCCCCCTCAACCTTTAGCACAATTAACTCTTTCTACTTAAAACCTGTCCAAACCTCTTACATAAAAAGGCTCCTCATCAAACTTAAGCCTTGCTGCAGACCAACTCCTCAATGAATTCTTAAATATCTCTGCTCCATTGATCACTTATCCTATCTCTCTCCTTAACAACCACTCTATTTCTGAACAATACATAGCTCACCTCTGTAAAATCTCACACATCATCCCCCTCCACAAAGGTGGCCTCTCCAGAGAAATCACAAACTATGATCCCATAGCCATCCTGCCACCTACAGTGAAAATCCTAGAAAAATGTATTCACCAACAACTACAAAATTACCTCACCAACAACAACCTACTATCCCACTCCCAGCATTGCTTCAGACCCAAGTATAGCACTGACACAGCCTTAATATCATTTACTGCCACCATGTTCATCTTGTGAACAATGGTCTCCTAGTCGCAGCAATTTGCCTTGACATGTCAAAGGCATTTGACACTGTCTCCCACCAACTTCTCCTTAACAAACTTGCCACTAACCAACTCAGTTCATCAACATTTACATGGTTTCAGAGCTACCTATCTGACTGTCAACAGGCCACCAAATGGGAGAATCTCTCTCCTCTGCTACCAGTGTCTACTGGTGTACCCCAAGGGTCCATACGTGGACACCTCCTTTTCATTCTATTTACTAATAGTATAAACTTAGCAACCCAACTCACTATGATCATACAATATGCAGATGATATATCTCTTATCTACTCTGCCACCTCCCTCCAAGAAATTCAAGATAAGACTCAAAGATCATTTCAGGAAATAGAAACTTACCTGTCCAACCACCAGCTCATTCTAAACCCTAACAAGACGAAACTAATACTTTTTACCAACACTCCATCCAATGCCCACTCTCCATCCCTCTTTATTCATTCCACCAATTGAACCCACAAAACATACCAGACTCCTAGGTGTAACTATAGATGACAGCTTAAATTTTGATATTCACATATCCCTGACAATTAAAAATGTCTATGACAAACTCGTCTCTCTCAACCGTGCAAGAGCTTTCCTAACAGACCAAGCCAAACTAGCCACTGCCAGATCCCAACTTCTATCTACCCTACTCTTCTCCTCACATATATTTACAAACCTGCGCAAAACGTACCTAAACAACCTATCATCCTGCTATAATAAAGTTGCAGAGTTTGCCAGCAATCAACCACATAAATCTCATCACTGTGCTGCTCTCCAACAACTGAACTGGCTAGAGCTCCCCAACCTGTTAACTTTAATGCAACTTACCTTTACATACCAAATAATTCACAACCCCAGTCAATGCTTTGCTCTTTCCTCCCTAGTTCAACCTCATATCACTGCAAGGTCCTTTAGATCTTCAGCCAGGCTAATGGTAAAAATAACCCAGTCTCACAACTACCATGGAGACTCCCTCTACTCTAATAAAATTGCCAAGACTTGGAATGCTCTCCCCAACACATTCAAAACACTCCCATCTACTCTTCCTTCAAAACAAAAACTAAAAAATCATCACAAATCCACCTGGCTCTGCCCCTGTAATCATTCTGGATAATCCATCCGCCCTCCCAGTACTTACTCCATCCCCTCTCAAAGGTACTTTAACTCTGGCTCAATCACATTTAGAAGTGTATCTATGTTGTGAACAATGTATCTTTGTAATTGTACTAGGACTAATATCACTATGAAAAGTTCTCTGTCAATCAATTTAATTAATTGGATGTCTCTTTATCTACAATGCTGTATGCAGTATGATCTATGTCTAATTTTATCTCTGGTCTACCTGAATATACATATATAACTTTGTATCATTTTGTACTACTGTTATTAGTCATCACTAGTGTGTGGCGCTTTTCTCCCCGGGTCTTCACTGAAAATGGGCTTCATGGCCCAGTCAGACACTACCTGGTTAACAAATGTAAATAAATAAATATATATATAATAGCCAATGCTGATTCACTCATTTGGGGGGCTGCTTGAGTCATGCCACAAGCATTTCACCCAGGAGAAGGCTAGGTACTACAATTCCTCCAACTTGGGAATCATGGATGGTGAGTTCCCTAAAGACTGTACTCTAGGTGGACATTATGAGCGTGCAGAACTGTGCATCTGCACTGTTTCCAAAATAGTGGATACAGCAACACTATTTACAAACAACAGGGGAGTTGTCAGCAGTATATTAAAAAGGAATTTCTAAATGTACAAGATGATGTGATTCCTGCTCCTAACAGTCAAACTAAAGAGAAGACCTTGATGGTCACAGAGTGCAGAAGAGGGAACAAAAAGAATGATAAAAAATTGGCTCCAGCCACACCAGTACTTCTTGTGCAGAGGGATAACATCCTGAATACTGTACAGTGACCTGGCTTTGACTAGTTGCTTGGATGCTTAATAGCACTGAGAGGATGGATGGGTCCATTCTGGTGAAAGAAGGGGCAAAGCTTAGATTTAGGCTTCCAAAATGCATAAAGCACCTTCATAGATCCTTGAATTATACCACTTTTACCATGAACAGCTCTCATCTTTGCTCTGGTTGGAATCTCCATAGTGGATTAATGAATGGCAAGTAAAAACAATATAAGTACCAGTCTGACACAGCTGCAGGTAAAATCCACAAAACTTTAATAAAAATAAAAAAGATAAAAGAGTAAGTGCTTTCACGGTATATTGCTGCTGCTTCTTCAGACTGAGTAATTAAGGGCACCAGATTCATTTAAATAGCACATCAATACAACAATCAAAACATCAATTAAGCATACAATGGTTAAAGTGCCAATGCACATAACATAAACCTATATACGTGTATCAATGTCTCAAGGGTCTGGCTTTCAAAAAAGATTTAAGAGAAACTACCTCATTTAAACCAGGTGCTTTATCAGCATTTAAAGATAGAATCCACTTCTGTTCAGCAGATTCAGTCCGGTTCCTAATGTCCCCTCTCTTAAGCTATCTGAAATAATCTCAAGCACTAGAAATCTAAAATGATGATCGATCCCATAATTAATGTGGAACTGTGTCTATAACATCTTTTAATTCATCCATGGTGTCAAGTACAGCCCAATTCTTCTTAAAAATGTCATCCAAAGAATATGTTAGAGGAAATCTAATCACTTCTTGTCTTTCTTGTACCTGGGTGGTTTCAGAAGTAATTCTATCTGCATAGTAGGATCTACATTTACCCTCTCTCTCTTTAAAAGCATCTTTACTACATTCATTGACATCTACTTCTTTATACCCTTTGTTAAGAAACTCCATTTTTAAGGACTCTAATGCTGTTACCAGTCATGGTTCTGTGTTCTTGCCCCTTAATAACATTTTGGATGACATGTCTCGGATGCATACTGGTCTTATGCAACAAATTGTTTTTCCTACTAGATTTCCTATAAATAGTTGTAACTATATGTGTTAGCTCTGCTTTCTTGACCTTGACACCAAGAAATTCAATTTCATCACACGAAAATGTATATGTGAACCTTAAAAAAAAACAGTTGATTGTTGCAAGTAATCTATAAAATCTACCAGTCTACCGTCCCTTTCCATAACAGAAAAACATCATCCACAAATCTGGAATACCACAAAATATGATCAGAAAAGCCTTCAGGTAAAAGAAAGACAAGAGGTGATTAGATTTCCTCTAACATATTCTTCGGAAGTACAGGGTGTCTGTGACATTTTTAACAGTAATTGGGCTATACCTGACACCATGGATGAATTAAAAGATGTTATAGACACAGTTCCACATTTTTCTTTCAAGAACAACAAGTCACCGAAAAGACTATTATGCTATAATATGTCTCTCTGTATCAAGGAGAAGCTATCAGATAGGAAAGGGACTTTTCAGTGTACGAATTGCACAGCATGTAAGTTCATTCATACGGGTTGTAAATATGTACATCCTGATATGACTTTTAAATTGGAAACAAACTTTTATGCTGATTGCAGGACATGTAATATAGTTTATTTTTAGCTATTGTATTAAATCCCATGCTTTTTATGTTGGGATGAGTAATAGACAGTTAAAAGAATTTTGGAACATCAAAGAGACATTAAAAATAGGAAGGAAACTAATGCCCTGGCCAAGCATGTGTTATTAATTATGGGGTGGATCATCATTTTAGATTTCTAGTGCTTGAGATTATTTCAGAAATCTTAAGGGGGGGGGCATTAGGAACCGGACTGAATCCACTGAACAGAAGTGGATTCTATCTTTAAATGCTGATAAAGCACCTGGTTTAAATAAGGTAGTTTCTCTTAAACCTTTTTTGAAAGCCAGACCCTTGAGACATTGATACTGGTATATAGGTTTATGTTATGTGCACTGGCACTTTAAACATTGTATGCTTAATTGATGTTTTGATTGTTTTATTGATGTGCTATTTAAATGACTCTGGTGCTCTTTATTGCTCAGTCTGAAGAAGCAGTAGCAATATACCGTGAAAGCACTACTATTTTATCTTTTTTATTTTTATTAAAGTTTTGTGGATTTTACCTGCAGCTGTGTCAGACTGGTACTTATACTGTTTTTACTTGGTTTTCTTTCCAAGTACCATTTCTTATTCTTTTCTTGGCTATTGTGTTTTTACGGATCGATGAATGGCTTTGGTTTTGTGTGGAACCCCTTGAGCTGAGAAAAAAGATTGGCAGTGTTTGGTCCAGAGGTGGCTTGCTGGTTAGCAAACATGAGGCAAAAGTCATACAGAAGCAAAAAAAAAAAAGATCCCTAGCTCCATGACATTGAGGTATAAAGCACTGACCATGAAAATGACCAGAGTTTCATTAATAGTTGATATAATTTACAACTCTGACAGTGTACGTTAGGAGTAAGTGGCAAAGCTGGCATGTCTACTCTGCCAGTGCAACAGCCCTCATTTGCATGTCAATGTAAGCACTCACATGCAGTGGAAGGGCAGAATAAGTGAACACAGGGTCACAGGCAGCAATCTCAGCAACAAAGAAGGAATGGTTATGATCTAAGAAAACTCCACGATCAACTTTTATCCTAAAAGGAATCAATGGGCAGCTTAATTGTGGACAGCTAATGGCAATGGGAGAACAAAAGTCATTAAAGAGATGTATGACAGGGTTGCAGGAAAACATCAGGTGGGAGAAACAGTGGACTGTGTCTACTATGAATTTATCAAAACCTTGATTCAGTCCTGCAGACAGCTGTTTTAAAAGCTGATGTTGGGAATAAGATAAAGACCACTACTAAGTGAATTACTAGGGGGGTGAAGAATTGTCAGAATGCATTAAGACATGAATAAAAAGAGCATATATATATATATATATATATATATATATATATATATATATATATATATATATATACAGATATAGGAATATATAAAACTCCATAGTCACATGGCCATAGAGAAAAGTAAAAATTGCAGAAAAACAGAGACTCATTAATGGGAAAAACATCTGGGTGAGTTGTTCAAATATGGATTGGATCTTCAGGGGCACAGTGAGAGAGCAGTGGAATTACCAGGCATAATACTGGAGGATATCCTTAGAAGAATGCACTCCAGGACAAGCAAGGCTTCCATTCTTTTGTCTCCGGCCAGGCCACACTTTTAGTTTTATATGCAATTTCTGGAGAAATTCGAAGGAATGGGATATCAGATGGCTAGGAGTCCAGTGGCAAGAAGCAAAAATGAGTGTGTAATTAAGAAGCAGAATGTGACCTTACACAAGAGGAACTAGAGCTATTTTCAATAGAGAGAAGCAAGAGAGGGGTGTCATGATATAGTTACAAAATGTCACGTAATGAAGCTGTGATAGAGGTATTGTGACCAAGCAGAGGGGGCTCAGGCAGCAGTCTTTAGGGGCCAACTACTCCCTGAATCTTCAGACGTACTTCTTAACAAAAGGGTTGCGGAAACATGGTATATAGTGGAGAGGAAATCCAGGGAGGAATTTAGTCGGACATGGGCAAATGGAGAAAGGAAGAGGAGAGATATAATGTAACTTAAAGATACTATCAGAATGTGCATTTCACAAATAAAAAAGGTTTACTTTAGTTTTGAATTACCTTTAATAGGGCCTTCCCACAGTGCATTATGATTAAAGGCAGTTTTTGATTTATTTCTTTGACTTTTTGTGAGGTTGCTCTATATTGCTAGGTTCATGCACATGACAGGGCAGTAGAAATAATGTCTGACTTTAATAAAACAGAGCTATAATTTTATGAAAAAAAAAAAGGTTTATCAAATTAGACACTAAAGAACTCCATATGGAAATATACTTTCCCAATATCCAGTCAGGAAGTCTATCCTTAAAATAAATTGTATTTATTTGGGGGGGGGGGCTGTTCTACCCATCCTCATGGGGAGTGTCAATAAACATACTTCGCATCATGTTTTCACTGTCCGAGGAGTTCAGTAAATCATTTTTGGTGAAGTGTTTAAGCACAACAGGGGGTGGAGGTGATTGGCAAACTACCTTACTCTGTAGGGAATTTTCATGAAAAATCCTTTTAAACTCTGTTTTACTTGGTTTGAATGATTCTTACTCTCCTACTCTGGCTTCAAAGAGAATGTCTGATAGTTTAAAGCATATACACTTCCTGTCATACCTACCTATTTAGCATATTTAAGCTTGTTTTACAGGGAAGTCTTTTGTTCTGATGAAGTTATTGGAATACAAAAGAAAGTGCTAAATTGTTAAATTTTGTCAAGAACTTCTTGTGAAGTGTTCCTTTTTTATTTATTTGTTTTTCCTTTTGGGGCATTTGATCTACTTTTTGTTTTTGTGCTGGTGTTGTTGAAGTGTTGATTAAATTAACTGCGTCCCAGCAAAATTATGTGGGCCCAACTGAAAGCACTTGAGTGATAATAATAAATTAACAAAGATTTCTGTCAAACTATTTAGTTCTGAAGAAACAGTAATGTTGTATATGCCAGTATATGTTGACAGATCCACTTCTTTTTTTTTTTTTTCAAATAAAGAGTAACATTGCAGTAAATGAAATACCATGCAAAAATATTTTTTGGTCAGACTGTAAGTCTTCTTAGCCCAACTTGGTTGAGAATTGAGAAGATACTTGCATATGATGTAATTTTTATGCACTGATTGTGCAGATGGGATTTTATTTATAAATCTGCAACAAACCTATTTTTAGAGGGGTCCTTACCTTGTCAATGATCACAAAGCCTACCCTTTCAGCACAAAAAATTAGCCATTCATTCTTCCTGGGGTCAAGACATCCTCAACTCTTTCATTCCTCTTGGAGGTAAGATTCGTATGCTCAGATCACTATCATTATACCCAAACAGGATAAGAATTTGTGTATGCATTCCTTGTCCGAGACCCCAGCAGTTTAAATGCTACACCATCAATGCTATCACACTACCATTATAATTTTTTTTAAAAAAATCACACACCAAGCTTCCTGGCCAAGCGCTGCACCATTTGCAGCATGTTTACTCAAGGAATCTTAACTCAGGTGTCAACAAAGCTGTGAACCAAGCCACAACCTAATCCCCAGAATGGGCAAGCAGACATTATCTGCAAACTGAAGTCCTCTCCCTGCTTAATCCTCTCAGATCCCATACCTCGAATCAAGCACAGATCATCTGTTAGGGCTCAATATTCAATATTTTATTTATTTAATTATTATTTGTAGTAATCTCTTTCAATTAGAATGTTTTTTATAGCTATCTGCAAAAACACATTATATGACACATCTGAGTGCACCTTTATTCACAATAGGAGATCCATGAAATGCTTTCAGTCATGGTATTTCTGTACCTGGGAGTTAATGTATGATTTATTGTCTACCATGCCCAAAGGATTTACAAGTTCTAGTTGACAGCTAATGTTTTGTTGAAGAAATTTTAAAAAGTATAAATACTGCCCTTACTTAGCCATTTAAGTACAGTAATTTATAGAAAGGTTAAATCCCTGCATATTTTGTGTAAATGCAGTTTTGTTCAAATGTGAGCTGTACTACCGTTGGAATATTTTCTGAGCAGCTCTTCAGTAACCTAAAGCACAATGTTTTCTAGGGTTTGTCATACATCCTGCCTTGCAATCTGCTACAGAACCAGTCTTAAAAAGCATTTTAGGAATGGTGATATCATGTACTTAATAAGGGAATCAGGAAATTTTACACAGTTTGATGCAAAAGATCTTGCAAACCACATGCAGGAGCTGCACATTCTTAAGAAGCAATAAACATTTACTATCCAGGGAGATTTTAATTATATCTTTGTGCAGAAAGATGGACACTATATTTCTGAGATATTGGAAAAGGGACATAAGTCGCACTATTCCTGTTACATTTTAGTACTCTGAGAATCCTGTCAGGTCTACCGATTTTATAGCTGGTGCAGCAAATGTCCATGAGATCATTAAACTTTTTATTATAACAATGAAGAATTTACAGTGGCCTGTAAATTACTTTTTTATGAGACAGTCTGCTACTGAAAACTGGTTTGTGCAATTCTCTTCCTATTGGTTTAAATTTAGAACTTCAAAGCTCAGAATTTAGACACTATATATGAACTGAGTGATGTACAGTGCAGTAAACAAACATTTATGCTGCTAGCTGAAGAAAAATGTATTTTTGACAGTTTTCTTTATGCTTTTGGGTAGTTTTACATCTTACAAGTGTTCACTGGATGTAGCTTTATACTGTTTTTTACTAACAGTTAAGGAAATAGGTACACAGTCACAAAAAGTGATGGGTTTTACTTTAAAAGCAATAGAAACAAATACATAAAGCGACACAATCATTTTGCCATTTTCGTATCTGAAAATAATCTGCAAGTTTGATTTTATATACGTCATATTTTCCATCTGTCCAAATAATCCTCTTATCACTTCTGCAAATTCTTGAACTCTTCCACTGTTTAAAACCTACTGCCTCTTCCAAAAGGAATCATATACCACCCTTTCTGTGGAATCATCCTCGTCTCTTCCCTCAGTCATTTACCCCATATCATCACATTGTGTCCTCTTATTTTAATATATCTGCCTTTTGAAAAAAAAAACTCTCACTTGGACTCCAGGCATAAAGTGCACCATTGTACATGCTTTTTGTCACTCAGAGACCCCTGTATGAGGTCTGCAACTCATTTTTAATTGCAGGGTAAAGTGTTCAGTAAAATTAGTAAAAGTCAAAAGGTATGTTTTCCAGAAACATGCTCTGTCTGTGATATACGGTAGATATACTTGGGAGGAAGCCCCATTTTAAAAGGTAGTGTACTCTGGTGTACAATTCCAAAAATTACTCCTATATTCCTCATTTTTCTGAAGTATGTAAACATTTCTATGTTGTGCTCGCCTGCCTTACTTCAGGACTATACAGATTAACTTTTCCTAGTCTGTCTTCATTTTTTTTTTTTTTTTTGTTAAAGATGAAGCATCATTTTATTGCCATTGCTTTAAACTGCCTTCATGCTCCTGCTAAGACAAGACGTTCACTTCTGCATGCAAAACTCCACATGAGATTTTACTATCTCTCTATACAGCAGGACAACAATAACTTAACATTTACCACTGATGTTTCTTCATGTGTGTTCAAAATATATCACTGGCCTTATCTCCCTCTGCTTCAAATTCATGTCTACAAAAGGTCACTGCCCACTTAAGCTTTTGATTTGCCTCACATCTAATTGTGTACAGACAGCCTACATTTTGCTTCACAATGTACCTTATTCTGCAGTGAGTGGAACTACTGCATACCTCTCAACCTCTTAGAGCAAGAAATCTGGACAAAGACATAAATAATGGGGGGACAAAGGCCCAAAAATAGTGACCATTTTTAAATATTACTCTTACAAACTTAGAAAGTTGATATAATAAAAGGTTTTGCATTAGCATGGATTTTCTGAAGGGTATAACGTCTGAAACTCAAATGTCTGCCATTATTTTTGGACTTCAGTCATTAATAATTTGCCAGAAAATCACAATTTTATGAAAAACAGATCAAAAATATGAGGCAAAAATCTGGACATTCTGTGAAAATCTGTACAGTTGAGAGAAGCTGTCGTATTTCAACCGCTTCCACAGTTTGAAGAATTTCCTTGTCAATCCTGCTACATTTTCAAGTACATGAGCATTGTTTGGTATCATTGTATCATCTGCGAAAAGACAACCTCTTCATTTCAAGTCTTTTGTAGTGTCAGTTAAGAAGACATTTAAAATAAACTGGCAACAGCCAGATTTGTCTTGGGGAGGGACAAAGCCCATACAATGGACTAGGCAGGTAAGGTCTGATTAGCAAACCAGAACCTTGAGGAGTTGGATAGGGAAACAGGAAGAGCAGCATTTGGGTGGATCACCTATCCTAGGAGAGAGGGGAAGGGTTTGCAGCCAAGGACTAGGAGTCATTGGAGAGAACTAATGATGCTAATCTAGAAGAATATCATATGTAATTCATTGTCAGTTGAGTTGCAGTGTGGATATGGCTATCCAAAAATCCCTATGAAGCTGCCAGAATGGCACTGTACTAAAATGCCAGCATCTCATCTCTGTACATCTTTCCTCACCACATACACTAAGGATTTTCCACTTATGGGAACTCAGTCTAATTAGTAAGTCAAATAAGTCTCAGGGAAATGGGGAGCAGAAAATGAAGACGGTCTATGGAACATTGCTAATAACAGACGACTGAACTGAGAGCCAAAAAGATTTTTTAAAAAAGCACTGGCAACAGTACTGATTTCTGTGGCATTACAATGGTGACTGTCATATCATATATGTGGATTCTGTCTGTTACTGGTCTCTATTTCCTACTGTCTAGTCACTGCTCTATCCTTGCTAGAAGCCTACAGTGCAGTTCATGCAATAACTAAAATGCCTACTAATCTCTTAGGTAATACATTGTTAAATGCCTTACTTAAGTAGATCAGGCTCACAGCCCTTTCTGATGCACTGCCATAAGCTCCTATTTATTTTATAACATACTTTTGACTGTCCCCATGCCTGCTCACAATTGGCTGTTACAATGACCATATATTCCCTATCTCAAGAGGTGAGAGCCAATCACAACACAGCCATTGCCTAAGCAGCCATGAGGGACTTTCTGTATTCTGGCCTCAATCCTCTCCCAATAGCTGATGTGTATGCACAAACACACAAAAATCTGTTTTTCCCTTTTGTGCAAGTATGTTCATTCCTACATATACTTGATGAAGACGGCTATATGTACACAGTTTGGCAGAGGCAATTGAAAATCCCTGGTCCATACACTGTATACTGGCTCTCTTTCTAGTAAGTAATGGGATTGCAGCAGACCATTCTGCCTCCCTTCCCCAAAGATAGGCCATTTATTAATGTTCTGTCACTCCTACGGCCCTTTTCAGCACCTCCATAGTTGAACAGCTATTATATCTGTGAGCTGTTACAAACACAAAACTATGCACACTGTGTAGAATAAACCATTAAGGGAACTATATAAAGAGTCCGATGAAATAGTTTGCAAAGATGAACTGTACTATAGTGTCTGCTTATACACTGAACAATGGTCAAGACCATAGGCATACACAGCCAGTATTACCTTTATTAAAATTGTCAGCATGTGACAGTAGATTATCTTGCAGGTTTTAAGTGATCTGTGTGAGAAAGAGCAGACAGCCCTTGCTCCTCTTCCAGGGAAGGACTACGGATAGTAAAAAAAATGTACAGGTTAAAAAACCTGGATAGCAAATGATCTACAGGTTCTAATAGTTTTAAACAAAATAATTGTATGTGGAAGGAAAGAGCATATGAATAACTATCTGTATGAGGAGAAATTAGAAAAGAAAGCTGAAATAACCATCATGGTAATGTGGAAAAAGCAACATGGCATACGAGCAAGCAGCAAGATGGGGAGAAGTGAGTGAGACAGGGAAATGTGCAAACAGCATTCAGAAATCATTCTGCTTAGGTCATTCTTCATGTCAATAGGGAATCAGTGAAACAAATAGTTAGAGAACAAAATGATAAAAAAGGAGCTAGGTCAGCTTAACACACAAAACGTAGTAAAAAGTGCAATAATATCATCATCGTCAACCCCCCCTTCTTTTTCCCATTTTTTACATGGGGTCAGGGCCTCTCATCAACTGTCGCAATCTCTCTTGATTTAATGCCCCTCTCACCTTCTTCAACACTCATGCTTGACTGCCATAGGTCTTCTTGCATGCAATCCATCGATGTCTTTGCCGGATACCCTCATTTTCTCTTGCCTTCTTCTTGTATGTCCCAAATATCGTTCACCTGATTGCCTTATACCTTCTTGCATATGTGCCTGAACCATTGTAATCTGTTTTGGTTGACCTTTTCAGCAATTGGAGCTACTTTAGCCTCTGCTCTGATGTCCTTGTTTCTTCATCTGTCCCATACTGTGCATTATACCATGCATTTCAGGCACTTCATCTCCATCACCTCTCATTTCCTCAACTGCTCGGCTTCTAGTGCCCAGGTTTCTGCACTATATAGTAGTACTGGTTGCACCACTGTTTTATATACAGCCTACTTTTCAGTTTCTTTGCTCTGATCTGTCACATGCTACCTCTGACGCTCTGTGTCAGTTAACTATATCCCAATGATTATAGCTTTGATCTTCTCATTCGGACTTCCCTTCTCCTCAATTACCTCTCCCAGATACCTGAAGCTGTTAACCCATTCCACTAGTAAAAAAGTAAAAAAAAAAATAAAAAAAAGAAATGTAATAAATAATAACAATAAAAAAATTACAACAATGTCATACATGGGCATTATAGAGCAATAGATGCATCTAAATAACATATCTGGTGGAGACACAGTCCCCACACAACCCACTTTTCAATCCCTATACAGTTTGAGTGACATCAGGGTTACTGCCTATTGACAGTAAAAGGAACACCCCCTCCTCCACCTTGCAGCAATAAGCCCCAGTTATACAAATGGTAATGCCACTGTATCCTCAGATTCAAGCAAAAAGATACACAGAAAAACTATACAGAAAAGTACCTCATCATAACAGGAACATCCCAAATATGAGTTAAATACTTTTCTGAGCAAAACTGTACTTATGTATAACTTAACCATGTATAAAAGAAGCACTTGAACATGGCAGGAATATACAGTGTCACCATTATACTCATGCAACTATTTCAGTGATCATATTTGCTCAGTAAACAAATCTAATTATTGAAACACAAGTACAGCTAAAATTCAGTGACATGGCATCTACCACTAACATATGGATTTAGCTCCTGAGTAAAGATATTTCTTTTCGGAAAAAACAGAAGATTTAATCTGAGACTTGGTTATTATTAATTTATCTGGTTGTTTTAATCAGGTGACAAAACTTTATCCCAGTGCTCATTTTCAGTATCTGAGTGTGTATCTTCTTTTTACAACATACAAGTGGTGACTTAAAACCTCAGCCTAGGAATAAACTATGAAGCTTGTTGGTAGCCTATAAAGCATGTAGTACACTTCCACAAGCCACAGTTTAATATTAAACTTCTTTAGCAGCTGTGCAGTATATAATACAGTTACGATTTATTTTGTAAAATAAGGTGTGTGTGTGTGTGTGTGTGTGTGTGTGTGTGTGTGTGTGTGTGTGTGTGTGTTTTGATATTATACCTGTCTCATCTGCCTACATTTTCACTGTGCTCACACATTTTTGCATTCAGTAGCAAAGCATTCTGGATAAATAAAACCAATTTTTATCTTTCGATGCAAGTACATTATGTCAGCCTTATAACATTTCATTTAGACAATAACAAAGGGTTTACTACAAGTGCTTGAGTCCCAAATGCTTGAAGATGAGTGCCTGAAAGATAGAGACATGAGTGTATTGTAGCTCACACATGCTGTCCTTCATGCTTGAACATAAATAAGAGTGTGGGCAAGCAGCTCACACACCTTATCCAGACACTTTGTTCGAGTTTGAGTGAAGTAAATGTTGCAGCTGTACAGATCAAGTGAGGAAGGGAGTGTAAATCAGGGCAGTAATTAGGAAGGGATTTAGGTTTAGGGAGTAGGAGGTTCATTTTAGAGTTAGGGACTGGGAGGGAAATTTTAATGTTAGGGAGCAGAAAGGGCGTTTTAGGGCCAAGGAGTTAGAGAGATGTTAGCGAGGGTAGTTTTATGGTTGGGGCAATTGGGGAATTTAGGGTTAGGAAGGGAGGTTGGAGTTTAAGGTTTAGTGGGTGATTGGGGACTTTGGTGTTAGGGATAGGGAGTGAAGTTATAGGTTTAGGAAGTGATTGAGGAGTTTATGGAGTTTTGGAGTTAGGGAGTAAGGAGTCAGGTTAGGAACTTGGTGTGAGTTTTAGAGTTACACTTTGGGATCTAGTAGGGCTATACATTTTAAAAGGGTCATGTATCAGGGGGCTAAATAATTAAGAAAGAATAAGCTAGTGAGATTTAGAGCACTTTTCTTTCTGAGTAAGTGTATGGTAAGGTACTAGCACATAAGTACTTGTAGTTGACACAGCATCAAATTAGGGCAACCTATTTGCAGTCCTCAGTTGCCCACATATATTTACTGGAAGTATGTCTCCAGCAGGTTCAATTACCACATTATAGTAGCCTCTCTCTCCCTCTCTCTCATCTGCTCTGCCCCCTCCATTAAGGAGCTACAAAAGAAAATGCAAAATGTCTCCAAGATACAGAAAACTACCTATTTGACCATCAACTCAAATTAAATCCCAACAAAACTAAGCTTATGGTCTTCAGTTGTGCTAGTGCAAAAACACCCCATCCCCTCTCGCCATCTATTCCTGCAATGAACAAAAACAGAATCAGTCAAGTAAACCAAACTTCTAGGTGTCACAATAGACAACTGTCTAAAACTCAATAAACATATAGCACTAACACTCAAAAAAGTCCATATAAAACTTGGTGCACTCTACATGGCAAAACCCTACCTAACTATCTTTGCCAGAATAGCAGCAGCCAGATCCCTCCTCCTATCCACCCTACTTTACTGTTCACAAATCTTTACCAGCCTACATAAATCTGATTTGCACAACCTCAAAACTTATTACAATAAAATAGCCAAATTCACCTCAAACTTACCTCATAAATCACATCACTGCTCTGCTCTTCACCATCTTATCTGGTTCAAACTATCCAAGTTACTGTGTCGCAACCAGCTAATAATCGCTCATAGAGTCATCTACAAACCTGACAACTGTCCCGCTCTCTCTGACCTTGTACAACCATATACAAACCTTAGGTCCTTAATGTTTAATACAACTAAATCTCTCAGCCATCACGGAGACTCCTTATATTCCTTTAAAACAGCCAAAACCTAGAACTCTCTTTCACAGCATACTCTAACTAGTCCTGATACTCACAATTTGAAACAACTACTAAAAGAATGTTTGCCTAAACAATTGTTATGTTCCTGTACATATCCAGACTAATCTCACTTCTCTTTACATTTGCCACTCCTCTTCTCTCAACAGGCTACCTTGCATCATTATATCACTAGCATAAACTCTATCCTATGAGATTACTGGCTTGTATTCTGCCCAAAACTGTTTAAAGAAATAAAAATGTATAAGTGTTATACCTGAATTTTGATTACTGTATACTGCTTATCTTTTATAATATATGTATTGCGTAGGGTGTATCTTTAACTATGTAAGTAATGCTTAGTTTTTTTATGATGCCTCTGTAAATCATTATGTAATGTATTTTTATAATGCTTAGGGTGTATCCTCAATTATATAGGTAATGCTCTGTTTTTTCAAAATGTCTCTGTAAACAGAGAAGTAAAAATAATGAGCTGGCATGGCAGGAAGGTGTAAAATCGAAACTTTAAGAAATCATGACAAAACACAGCACAAAACAAGATGAACGCTTTCGCACCAAACCAAGGTGCATCATCATAGGTTCATAGGTTGATACTAGGCTATCTGCCCCAGGGCATTTATAAGCCTAGCAGGAGTGTGTTTGGCTTTCGCCACCCTTTTAGATTAGTTGACTGTGCCTCTGTATAGTAGGTCACAGAAGGTAGCCCTTTTAAGGTTAGTTTACTGTACCTCTGTCAAGCAGGGACACAGAAGAGATCCCAGGGGTAAACTTACGATCTCCCATCCACTCGTCAAGATTTCTCTTGAAGAGGGTCAGTGAGGGGCTCTGCCTAACATGGATTGGGATTTTGTTCCAGAGTGAGGGGAGCCTCTGGGATATGAATCTGTCCCTCCAGCATGTCCTATTTATTTCTGTGCTGAGGTTCAAGTCCCTGGAGCATGTAGCTCTAAGGGATTTGGATTTTCTGAGGTGGAGCATGTCCATTAATTCTGGGTTAGACATGGCTTTATACATCAGACACAGATCTCCTCTGAGTAGGCGGTACGCAACTGAGTAGAGCTGGAGTTTCTATAGCCGAACTTCATAGGGCATCAGAGCCCCTTGATCCTCTTGGTGAGATACTTTTGGGGTCTTTCCAGTTGCTGAAGGTGTCGGGTAAGGTACATCCCAAATGGGGCATTGTACTCAATTATGGGCCTGATAAGTGATGAGTAGAGGGGCACAATGACCTCTCTTGATCTAGATATGAACCCTTTCGTGATAAGGTGGGCTATATAGAAGGTTTTTCTAACCACTTTGGCAACGTGATTGTCAAAGGAGAGATTGCTATCTACTTGGGTCCCCAAGTCCCTAATTACTTCTTCTGTACTTAATGGATTACCACATATGTGGTAATTTGTGGGCACTTTGTTTTTCCCAAAGGGGATGACTATGCATTTTTTGGCATTTAGCTTTAGGCCATGGCTCTGGCACCAGTTATCCGTCTCTGTGAGACCGTTTTGGAGGATACTTGTGTCAGCCGGAGAGTCGATTACAGCACCCAGTTTGCAGTCATCTGCGAACTTGGTCAGCCATAGTCCACCCATGTTAGCCTGTATCTCGGAGAAATATATACCGAACAAGAGAGGTCCCAGGACTGAGCCTTGTGGGACACCACTTGTAACTGGTTTAGAGTCTGACATGGCACCTGATATTCTGGCCATGTGGGTTCTATCCCTGAGCCAGTTTGCAACCCATCTTGTGACATAGGGGTTGATATTTAAGCTGGTGAGCTTATTTATGATGCCCGAGTGGGGTATTGTGTCGAAGGCTTTTGCGAGGTCCAGGTAGGCTGTGTGGACTACCTTCCCTTCATCTATGGCTTTGGTAACTGTTTCAAAGAAGTCGACCAGTTTCAAGAGGCAAGATCTGCCCTTAACGAAGCCGAATTGGGTAGGATCCAGTGTCTGGAGGTTCCCAATGTCTTTGTTTATGATTTCCATGATGATACGCTCCATAGCTTTGCAGACCAGGCTAGTCAGGCTTATAGGGTGATAGTTTCCGGGGTCTGTTGTGGCACCATCTTTGTGGAGTGGGACCACTGTTGCTGTACACCATTCCTTGGGTACATATCCTGTAGTAAGGCTGAGATTGAACAGTGACTTTATATGAGGGTTTAGT
Source organism: Protopterus annectens (assembly GCF_019279795.1). Taxonomy (NCBI): domain Eukaryota; kingdom Metazoa; phylum Chordata; order Ceratodontiformes; family Protopteridae; genus Protopterus; species Protopterus annectens. The sequence continues at coordinate 936,465,376 of NC_056745.1, forward strand.
TCTTCATGGAGCTCGTGTAAGACACAGCCCGGGACACTGTCTGGTCCCATTGATGCTGTGTTTTTTGCTTTGGAAAGGGCAGCTCTCACCTGTGCATCTGTGATCTCAGGAAGGCTACACTCTGTTGGGATAGACATTTGCTCTTTTGGGGAGGAAGGGGGAGAGAAGTTTGCACTGAACCTTTCTGCCAGGATGTTGGCAATGTCTGTGGGTTCAGTGTATTTTTTGTCATTTTGCACTAACTCAGAGCATATCTGGGAGTTGCCTCCCAGGTTTCTGACATAACTAAAGAAGGCCTTGTGATTATCTTTAGTGTCTTGTGCAATTTTTCTTTCGAAGCTGGCCTTAGATGATTTTATGAGGGATCGTAGTTTCTTGCTAGTACTGATCAGTGACGCCTTCCCTTTTTGGGATTTTGCTCTGTCATGTAGTAGCTTTCTCCTTCTGTTGTATAGCTTATTTATGGCCAGGGTCCACCAGATAGGTCTCCCGCCTTTGGGGGAGTGAGTCTTGGTTTTTTTTGGGATAGCATGCTCCATGCATTCCTGTAGGTGTCCATAGAATGCTTTTGTAAAGTATTCTGCATTTTGAGCCATATTTTCCACTGGCCCGGGGGCTTTGAAGGTTTCCACCTCAGTTTTGAGAAGTGTGAAGTTTGCTTTTGAGAAGTTCTTCACCGTGGTTTCCTTGGCTAGGGGTGGAGATGGGATATGGATGTCCAGTGAGATTTGTTTATGGTCTGATCTTACCAATGAGGGGTATACCTCTGGTGTGGAACATAGAGACCCCATGTTGGTGATGACTAGATCCAATATGTTTCCCCTCTTGTGGGAGTGGTGACCAGTTGTTCCATAGCATTTGAGTTTATAAATTCTAAGAACCATAGGGTGAGGGTGTTTGGGCTTGAGTAGTTTTCCCAGTCGATGTTTGGGTAGCTGAAGTCACCCAATATAATAGTGTTTGGAGAGACCTTCATATTCTCCAGTGTTCTCAGGAAAGCTGAATGAGGTTCCTGTGTTTGGGAGGGTGGTCTGTAGCAGGCTACAAACTGAAAGGCAGTTTTTCCCACTGTTAGTTGCACATGGATGGTCTCCGATGCTTCGTGTAGTGCCACTAACCTGGAGGTGTGGGTATCTTTGATAAATATGGATACTCCCCCTCCTTTTGTGGTTCAGTCCAAGTTTTGGGGCCAGAAAGCATGGTATGAAGTATAACCTGTTAGTGCTGGGGTGCTCTCGGGAGCCTTGAACCAGGTTTCTGTTACTGCACAGATATCGATATTCTCCATACTGAGGAGAGTCAGATATAATAGTTTAACAGTAAGACAAAGTTTAAATAGCCCACTCTATCTCTTCAGATCACATGATCCTAATACAGGTCTTATAGGTGTAGAGTCATTTAATCCACTACCTCTATGGACTGAAGTCTCAAAATCCATTTACTCAAGATTCTCAGTACAAGTTCTCACTTTCCCCCCTCTAACATTAGGTAAATATAGCTCTAAAACAAAAAAATGTAAAAGAATGTGAGGACCTTCATTAACCACATGCTTACCAAGTGCATTCTTAATGTTTCGTCTATTTATACTATATAAGTGCTCCTTAATTCTATCCCTAAAAGAGCGGATCATCTTGCCAACATAATTACTGGAGCACACATCACATACAGCAAGATAAAAAAACATTTGTGGTGCCACAATCAGCATGAAAATTAAACTTGTGTCCAGCATTCGGATGTATAAAGTGATCACATACTCTGATAAAATCACAAACATTGCATCCACCACATGGAAAGGCACCCTTTAAATCTAACGCTGATTGTGTATTTGTATTCAGCAACACAGGCTTGTAACATACCTCCCTCTTAATCGAACTAAAGTTCTTAAACATGAAAAAATTGCACTGATGTACAGAAGAAGCTCATTATTATGAAAAGCAAAGGTAGGTTATTATCTCTAGAGGGAGAAGGTCATCTCAAAGGTTTATTTTATTATTTTTTTTTTTTTTTTAAAGATGGAGAAATGAACTAAAGCGTATTAAAACAGCTTTGGAGATTTTCCAGGGAGATAAAGTGATGGGTACAGAATGGCTACCAGCTTTTTGCTGATATAACAACTGTAGGATGTGTTGAGGCAACTACTGAAAATGTTGCATTGTCTCAGTATGGACTGGAATGGTGTTAGTAGGACAACAGAAGGCTGCAAAGGTCCTTTTTCAGAACAGCAAATCCAAGTTAAACCTGCATAATTACAGACTAATCAAACTCGACTCAATACTAGGAGGGTTTCTGGATGAAATGCCCTAGGGTATATCAAAACATCTTTGACCCAACAAGCAGAAATTCTGCCACAAAACAGTAAAGTCAGTTTTACACCTGTTGTTATCTGTTGTCAGATTACAGACATGGGTGCAGCCAGTAGAAAATATTATTGTAACAGCAACTAAAAATATCCTCTATCATATTCTGCTATAGCAATTGCTTGCCAGTAAACATGATTATGAATGCATAACTTAAATATGTATTAGAAAAGAAAACACGGAGCAAAGACTTGTGAACTTCAGAGTCCAAAATATTTTCAAAGGTACTTGGCTGGAAAATAAAAAAAAAAAGTATATATATATATATATATATATATATATATATATATATATATATATATATATATATATATATATTTCCATTATCATGGTTATAACCTGGCATATGCAATCCACACCAATGTGCACTTTTTAAAACTATTTATTTTGTGCAATGAAGTATACTAGTCTTCTTTGTTCCTTAAATTGGCATATTTGTCACTGTTTATATATTCTGCTAAATGGATTTTTTTTTTTCAAGATGACTGTTTAGCTAATTTTTTTTAACTCTGTACTTTTCTGGGCTCCAAATGTGGCCATGCTCCCTCTTGGGCTAGTTATGCCCAGTGAGGTTTGGTAATGTTAGTGGGAGACTCATTCTGTATACCACCCTAGAAAACAAAAATGGGAAGAAACTGAGGGTAATGCTGCTCAATGCCAGAAGTCTAAATCTCAAAATGCACGCACTCGAGGACCTTCTCAGTATGGAGAACATAGATGTCTGTGCTGTAACTGAAAACTGGTTCAAGGCTCCTGAGAGCACCCCGGCACTATTAGGTTATACCTCATATCATGCGTTCCGGCCCCAAAACCCGGACCACACCACAAAAGGAGGGGGTGTATCCATATTCATAAAGGATACCCACACCTCCAGGTTGGTGGCAATGCACGAAGCTTCGGAAACCATCCAGGTGCAACTAACCATAGGTAAAACTGCTCTACAAATTGTAGCATGCTACAGGCCACCCTCTCAAACTCAGGAACCCCACACAGCCTTCCTGAAGACACTGGAGGGTATAAATGTATCTCCAAACACAATCATATTGGGTGACTTCAACTACCCGAATATAGACTGGGAACATTACTCAAGCCCTAACTTTCTAGCCCAACGGTTCCTGGAGTTCATAAATTCAAATGCCATGGAACAGCTAGTCACTGTTCCCACAAGAGGAGAAAATATACTAGATCTCATTATCACAAACATGGGGACAAAATGCTCCACACGGAAGTATATCCCTCATTGGTGAGATCTGATTATAAACTAATCTCCTGGAAATCCACATCCCGCCCCACCCCAAACAAAAGACCACAGTGAAGAACTTCTCTAAAGCAAACTTCACACTACTCAAGACTGGTGTGGTATCCTTCAAGGCCCCTGAGCCAGTGGAAACCACAACCCAAGCTGCGGAAGCCCTTACAAATGCCTTCTATGAACACCTCCAGGACTGCATGGATCAGGCAATCCCAAATAAAACCAAGACTCTTTCCACAAAGGGCAAACGTCCAGTCTGGTGGACCCCAGCCATTAACAAACTTTACAATAAGAGGAGAAAGCTATTACATGATAGAACAAAATCCATAAAAGGGAAGTCACCCTGATCATTATTAGTAAAAAAATACGAGCACTCATAAAATCAACTAAGGCCAATTTTGAGAGAAAAATTGCCATGGATTCAAAGGACAATCATAAGGCCTTTTTCAGCTATGTTAGGAACCTGGGTGGAAACTCCCAGATATGCTCAGAATTAGTCCAAAATGATACAAAAATCACTGAACCCACAGACATTGCCAACATACTGGCAGACAGGTTCAGTGCAAACTTCACCCCCCTCTCCCCACTAAAGGAGAGATAACTATCCCAGCAGAGTGTAGCCTCCCAGACATCTCAAATGCACAGGTGAAAGCTGCTCTCTCTAAAGCTAAAAACACAGCATCAATGGGACCGGATGGTGTCCCCGGCTGTGTGCTACATGAGCTAAATGAGGAATTAAACCCGCACATAAGGCAGCTGTTTAATCTCAGCCTTACCACAGGATACGTGCCCAAGGAGTGGCGTACGGCAACTGTGGTCCCACTCCACAAAGGCGGTGCCTCTATGGACCCTGGTAATTACCGCCCCATAAGCTTAACAAGTCTAGTCTGCACAGCTATGGAGAGGATCATAATGGAGCTCATAAACAAAGATATAGGGGACTTGCAGACATTGGACCCGACCCAGTTTGGCTTCAAGGGCAGATCATGCCTTTTGAACTTGGTCGTCTTCTTTGAAACAGTCACCAAGGCCATTGATGAGGGAAAGGCAGTCCATACAGCCTACCTTGACCTTGCAAAGGCCTTCGACACAATACCCCACTCGGGTATTGTAGAAAAACTTACCAGCTTAAATGTAAACCCATATGTCACAAGATGGGTTGCAAACTGGCTTAAGGACATAACCCACAGGGTTAGAGTTGCTGGCACTATGTCAGACTCCAAGCTGGTCACAAGTGGTGTCCCACAGGGCTCGGTCCTTGGCCCCCTATTGTTCGGCATCTATTTCTCAGAAGTACAGGCCAACATGGGAGGACTTTGGCTGACAAAGTTTGCAGACGACTGCAAACTGGGCGCCATAGTGGAAAGTGCATCGGACACGGATATCCTTCAGAAGGGACTCACGGAAACAGATAGCTGGTGCCAGAGCCATGGCCTGAAGTTAAACGCCAAAAAATGTATAGTCATACCCTTCGGGAAAAACAAGGTAACCCCAAGCTACCATATAGGTGGCAATCCACTAAGCACAGAAGAGGTTATCAGGGACCTGGGGACCCAGGTTGACAGTGGCCTTTCTTTTGACACTCACGTTGCTAAAGTGGTTAGAAAGACCTTCTACATTGCCCACCTGATCATGAAGGGATACACATCCAGATCTAGTGAGGTCATTGTTTCCTGTACTCTTCACTTATCAGACCAATGATCGAGTACAATGCCCCATTCGGGATGTATCTCACCCGACATCTGCAGCAATTGGAGAGACCCCAAAGCGTTCCTCACCAAAAGGATAAAGGGACTCCAAAATCTGTCATATGCTGCCAGATTGAAGAAACTCCAGCTCTATTCAGTTGCATACCGTCTGCTCAGAGGTGACATGTGCCTGACATACAAGGCCATGTCCAACCCGAATTAATGGGCATGCTCCACCTCAAAAATCCAAATCCACCAAAACCACTAGAGCAAGCGACTTAAACCTTAGCACGGATATAAATAGGGCGTGCTGGAGGGATAGATTTATCACTCAGAGACTCCCTATGCTGTGGAATAAAATCCCGGTCCATGTGAGGCAGAGCACCTCGCTGGCTCTGTTCAAGAGAAATCTTGACCTGTGGATGGGAGATCGTAGGTTTATCCCGGGAATCATCTCTGTGTCACTGCTGGACAGAGGCACAACAAACTAATGGGCACAGTATTTTTTCATATAAGGGGTGGCGTAAGCCACAAAAATTTGGGCTAGGCTTATAAATGCCTTAGGGCAGATAGCCTAGTATAAACCTATGAACCTATGACACAGAATTCCAATTCCAAAAATCCTGCTTATGATCCTGCCAACCACAATACAATATATTAAAGTCTTGCCAGCAAAATGATGGCGGACACTTTGTAAATTAAGCATATATTAGAAAATACTCTGTATTCTTCTTCTATAAACACACCACATGAGAAATACAATCATCTGTAAAGGTTTTTCTCATCTATACCAATACACTAATGCTAGGATTCAGAAACATTTAATGCACTGCTCAATCCTGTTTGTAACAGGGCTGTGCAATGCTTTGCCAGAGTGATTCAGAGTCCGCAGTACTGGTGAGGTAGTAAGAAGGTACCAGTGTTTAGTGCTACACTCATCTTACTGGCAAACACCGCTTGTAAATGCATTAGTCCAAGGACATGTCGAATGCTAATTAGCCACGTGCACTTCCACAGGACTATTACCTGACATTGAAATAGCATAGTAGAGAGACCCAAAGAATAGCTCTAACACACTATTTGGGGAGCAAGGGGAAAAAAGTATATGCCATTTACTGAGTTGTGTACCCATTTGATCTTGTAGCAGGTTAAGTAGTGCAAAGCCATGTGTGTCATGTCTGGCTGTATAGGTTTGTGTGCAAGTGTGTGTGTGTGTGTGTGTGTGTGTGTGTGTGTGTGTGTGTGTGAGCGTGTCTGTGTACAAGCGTGTGTGTGCGCGCGCGCGTGTGTGTGTGTGTGTGTGTGTGTGTGTGTGTGTGTGTGTGTGTGTGTGTGTGTGTGAGACTGTCTGGATGTATGTATTAGTGTGAATGAGTCTGAGCATGCATGTTTGTAGGTGTCTGTGGGACTGCATTGCATCACCTATTTGGAGGAACACTAGTGTAGTCACCAACAAGTGTAAAGTATTCAATTCAGAGACACGATAAGAGGCACAAATAAAATGCTGCTCCGTGCAGTTTATCATGTCTCTGGATCGCATTATATCGCTGGTACACTACTCGCAACTACAGTGATGCGCACATAGCACTGGCAATGAAGTGCTTTCTGGATCCCAGCTATCATATTTTTTTCAATCAGCAGACTGCACTAAAAGGAAAAATATATATGGTTCTTTTATGCTAGACAAATTATAATGTATGACTAATTATTATCTGTGCCTATTCTGCTAAAACTAGATTTGTATATCAGTTAAAGAATTACTGACAGTGTCCTCAGGCAATGTGTTTAGCATCAACATTACACTCCAAAACCCTTTAAATGAAAAGAACATAATACATGGTGATATTACTGAATTCACTTTATACGTTAAAATGTTACCATATACCTGGGTCACTTGACATGCAGAAAATCATTCTTACATTCCTTAGATTATACTCAATGAGCTAGATTTTAAAGAAACTGGAATTGAAGTTGAACCTCTTTTGCTGTGATACCATCACTACCCCGATCGATATCTACAGCCACAGTGAAGTAGACTCTTAAAACGCAGAAGGCAGAGGCTCACAATATGGACCAAAGTCTCTAAACACTGTTCCAAAATGTTAAAATCTGCCAACAATAGACAGTGGGATTCAATAAGAACCTTTAAAATTGAAACATTATTTATTCAAGGCAGATGTGAAAAATAATGCTGCATGCATGCATTAGTCCGGGGTACAGCAAACATCTGCCGATAGACAGTGGGATTCGATAAGAATCCTTATAACTGAAACACATTATTTATTCAAGGCAGATGTGAAACATATGATTGCATGCATACATTAGTCAGGGGTACAGCAAACATCTGCCGATAGACAATGGCATTCGATAAGAATCTTTACAAATGAATCACATTATTTATTCATGGCAGATGACTGCATGCATGCATTAGTTGGGTGTACCGCAGAAATACAGGCTCACCACTAGTACAGAAACATTTCCTCCAGCTGACCCCAAGACATAGTATAATCTGTGTGCTGTCTCTTGAATCAAAAGGATTTTTGTGTAACAGGGATACTACCTCTGTAGCTGCCATACCAATGAGAGCATAGGAGTTCACTTTACTGGAGTCAGTACAGATCCATCCACCCTCAACCCCTTTTCCCATTTTGCACATGGGGTTGGGGTGTCACTTCGACAGTGACAATCATCTCGAGCCAAGGTTTAAACTGTTGTGTGGCTAGCCCTGCCACAGTAGTTAATTCATACCACACAATCACACACACACACACACACACACACACACACACACACACACACACACACACACACACACACACACACACCCACTCTCACACACTCACACACTCACACACAGCCAGTTTAGAGTGTCCAGTCCGCCTACTGCATGTCTTTGGAATAATGAAGATTTCATATTGTCTTCAGCAATGGAAAGCCATTCCAGTTTATAGAATTTTCATATTTTTAACATTAAAAGGCAATGCTGAATACAGAAAAAGGCACTGTTGATATTCAGAGATCTAGGATTACATATTTTTCTGCTCAGATGATTACAGTGCAAGACTAAATTCCTATGTCATTGAATAATATTTCTCTCACAATGTATATCTATAGTTGCATTTTCAGTGTCATGTCTGATACTGGACTGACCTAATGTGATATCAAAGTGATACCAAAGGGAAACAGCCTGTTCATGCAGTGACTTTGAAATCATTATCATATCAGTACCAATCACAGTCAGGGAATGAGGAAGGTCCATGCGAAATCACCTGAGTGGTTCGTGCAGAGCTACATCCCTATCAGTAGCAGTAGTTGTTACAACAGCATAATCTGGAGCATATTTTTGGGATCCATGGGCAACATTTTCAGGATATCACTAGGCTAAACATAAAACATGATTTTTTAAGTGCCCCAGTTTTGGAGGAGCATTCCTATTTTCAGGCCTGATTTACCTCTGTGTGCGCTATACCTAGTTTTGGGGGCATGCCCCTATTTTCTGACTTGATTTACCCCTTTACACAATCTTCTGAATCCTCCCTAATCACATGTAATTTCTGAAGCTGTCTGGTACATAGAAAACTAGACATATTAGTGACACCAATAATATAAAGCAAGAAGACACATTTCTTACATCTGCCTTTTTAAAAGCAAAAATAATTGACCTTGTGTGGTAAAATTTTGCAAAACAATTCATAAACGTTTATAGATTTGTACACTGTCACTATGATAATGTGCTTATAATTTTCCTCCATTTTTTGCCACTTGTTTCTGAGTAGTATCCCACATGCCTGCTGGAAGTAGAAACACTTACGTGCGTTTTGATATTCACATTTTTTGCTTATTAGATGTTCACAGTTTTGGCTGGATGTATCTAATTTTCAAGGACTTTTGTACCTAGTTTCAATACCTCCAGGTAGAGAGATGTGCATAGGACATGCAGCAGTCAGTCTAGTCATTAGAGGCACACATACACAAAGGAGGTTATTACTAGAGATACCAGTAAACAACAATGTATGGGTAATCAATAATGTATGTATTCCTACACTGGGACATCTGTGTATATGTTATTTAGTCTTACTGAGGAACATAGGTGTTGCATATACTTAATTTATTTATTTAATTTATTTTTATTACGAAGGAGGACAAGAAGACCTGGTGGTGGAATGAAGAAGTACAGGAGAGTATACAGAGAAAGAGGTTGGCGAAGAAGAAGTGAGAATCTCAAAGAGATGAAGAAAGTAAACATGAGTATAAGGAGATGAGGTGCATGGCAAAGAGAGAGGTGGCAAAGGCTAAGGATAAGGCGTATGAAGAGATGTATAAAAGGTTGGACACTAAGGAGGGAGAAAAGGACCTGTACTGATTGGCTAGACAGAGGGACCGAGCTAGTAAAGATGTGCAGCAGGTAAGTGTGATAAAGGATAATGAGGGAAACGTACTCAAAAGAAATGAGTGTGTGTTGAGCAGATGGAAAGAGTACTTTGATGGGTTGATGAATGAAGAGAATGAGAGGGAGAGAAGGTTGGATGATGGGCGGATAGTAAATCTTGAAGTGCAGTGGATTAGCATGGAGGAAGTAAGGCTAGCTATGAAGAGAATGAAGAACGGAAAGACTGTCGGTCCCAATGACATACCTGTGGAAGCATGGAGGTGTTTAGGTGAAATGGCAGTGGAGTTTTTAACTAGATTGTTTAATGAAATCTTGGAAAGTGAGAGGATGCCTGAGGAATGGAGAAAAAGTGTTTTGGTACCAATTTTTATTTTTTTAAGAATAAGGGTGATGTGCAGAGCTGTAGTAACTACAGAGGGATTAAACTGATCAGTCACAGCATGAAGTTATGGGAAAGAGTAGTGGAAGCTAGGTTAAGAAGGGAGGTGATGATTAGTGATCAGCAGTATGGTTTCATGCCAGGAAAGAGCACTACAGATGTGATATTTGCTCTGAGAGTGTTGATGGAGAAGTACAGAGAAGGTCAGGAGGAGTTGCATTGTGTCTTTCTGGATTTAGATAAAGCATATGACAGGGTGCTTAGAGAGGAGTTGTGGTATTGTATGAGGAAGTCGGGCATGTCAGAGAAGTATGTAAGAGTGGTACAGGATATGTACGAGGGTAGTGTGACAGTGGTGAGGTCTGCGGTGGGAGTGACAGATGCGTTTAAGGTGGAGGTGGGATTACATCAAGGATCAGTTCTGAGCCTTTTCTTATTTGCAATGGTGATGGACAGGTTGACAGACGAGATCAAACAGGAGTCCCCGTGGACTATGATGATTGCAGATGACATTGTGATCTGAAGTGAGAGTAGGGAACAGGTGGAGGAGACCCTGGAGAGGTGGAGATATGCTCTAGAGAGAAGAGGAATGAAGGTCAGCAGGACTAAGACAGAATATATGTGTGTGAATGAGAGGGAGGATAGAGGAATGGTGAGGATGCAGGGAGTAGAGGTGGCGAAGGTGAATGAGTTTAAGTACTTGGGATCAACAGTTCAGAATAATGTTGAGTGTGGAAGAGAGGTGAAGAAGAGAGTACAGGCAGGATGGAGTGGGTGGAGAAGAGTGTCAGGAGTGATTTGTGACAGACGAGTACCAGTAAGAGTGAAAGGGAAGGTCTACAAGAGATTAGTGAGACCAACTATGTTATATGGTTTGGAGACAGTGGCATTGACAAAAAGGCAGGAGTCAGAGCTTGACGTGGCAGAGTTGAAGATGTTAAGATTTGCACTGTGTGTGGCGAGGATGGACAGGATTAGGAACAAGTATATTAGAGGGTCAGCCCAGGTTGGAAGGTTTGGAGACAAAGCCAGAGAGGCAAGATTACGTTGGTTTGGACATGTGTTGAGGAGGGATGCAGAGTATATTGGGAAAAAGATGCTAAGAATGAAGCTGCCATGTAACAGGAAAAGAGGAAGGCCTAAGATAAGGTTTATGGATGTGGTGAGAGAGGACATGCAGGTGGTTGGTGTGACAGAGCAAGATGCAGAGGACAGGAAAAAATGGAAACAATTGATCTGCTGTGGAGACCCCTAACGGGAGCAGCTGAAATAAGAAGATTTTTATTATGACATTTGCTGACCAGGTTAGTTCGACTGGCCAACAGCCCTTTTTCAGCAGAGGCCCAAGGAGAAAAATTCCAGTTGTATACATAAAAAAGATATAAACATAAAATATTATGACATAATAAACTGAGAATAAAAGTAATTACATACAAATGTCATTCAAGTATTTAACAGGATCTGAAAGGCCTTCAGAGTGTGATGAATGTTTGCCAAACTTAGCTATATGCTGGATTATTCATGCACATATACAAAGACATTTGTTTGTTTGCTTGCTGCTGCCTGTGAAACGCATGCCTAAAGGGACACATAGTTATACAACCATACAGTAATGCAGCTGAGTGGAGTAGAAGGAACAGTGATGTGTATAACTACATAAAGTTATGGAAGAAATATCAACACTCACTATTTTTCAAAGCAGTTGGGCAATACTACACATAAACACTCAGAAATACTCTAGTTTATAATATCCACATCATTAACCCGAAACATGTTCCCATATGTTTTTGAGATGAACTGACAAAGTTATTGGCTTTCTATGATTTGGGGTAATATTTATTTATTGGCATTTTTTTACTGGGAAAGTCTGACTGTGTAGGAGTCCATTTTCAGAAGAGGCCCAGGGAGAAAAGCTCCAAAGTATTACAAAGCATTTCAAGAACACTAATTTTACAGTCTTTAAAATAAAACAACACACAAATACAGTTTAAATAATTATACCAAATTAGACATAATATAAAAACATTGGTTAAAAATAGGTACAAGTTGTATGACAACAATTTTTAAGAGAAATGTTAGGCAGTTTATCGAGAACTAGATGAAGTTTATAGTCAGCAAGATTCTTAAGTTTCCTTACATTGTACAAAAACAAAATTCTCAGTGAAAATGTTTAGGAGTTGGCCCTTGTGGCAGAGCTTTAGCAGTTTCTGGGTTGAATATAGTAACTAGAGGCTCTGAAAGGAATGAAAAGAGAAAAGGTCTACTAAGCTGTCATATTATATTGAAACAATAAGGTTAACACATTATAAAAAGAGATGGGGGAAGGACTGCAGTAAGTCAAAGCAAGAGAATATGGGGAAAGTATAAGAATAGAGAGATGGTAAAAAGGTTTATGAATGTAAGCTGAAAGTAGGTTAGGAGGAGATATAGTGATAAACAGCCATTGTAATACAGTATATAGAGTTGTATAGAACAAGTTATCCTAACATAGCACTAAACTGATAAGCATAACATAAAGCCATCACTTAGCAACATTCCTGGGATTAACCAGTGTATTAAAAAAAACAGAAACTGTCATTACAAACTTGTTAATTAAAGGGTACAGGCTCAACATATATACACCTTATACAGTTTGAATGATACTCATTGTTCTACACAGTCTTAGAACAAACAGAAATGTAATAACACATGACACATACCTGTACTGTGTGGAAAGTTGGTGACTGAATGAAAGAGGAGATATTAGTGAGGGGGATCATAACAATGAACCGCACAGAACTCTATGGTATTGATCGGTTTTGAGGGTAAAATAATGAGGTGCCACAAATTTCTGAGTGGCCCCTTCAATTCCCATTTTTTTTTTATTTCTGGTTACAATTTTAAGTGAAGAAAACAAAAACAAGAAAAACACTTGAAACGATGGCAGCGGAAGAGTCGTTTTCTGAAGAAGTCATTTCATGATGAAAGTGTAAGATTAAAGGTTTTTGACACTAAAAAGAGAGTATCTGCTTGTTGACTGTTCCTTTGCCATTGTTTCAAGTGGTTTTCTTGTATCTGTTTTTGTGTTTATTTTACGGCTTGTCATTCAGTCATGTTTTGTTGAAAATTTTAATTTATGGCTGATGTCATCATGCATCACCATCATATCTCACAACATTGTCAATGTGCAGGGGCATGGGTGATGACATCAGCTTCATGAGGTAGTGCCTAACTGCCTGTCAGACTCAGAGATTGGAGCAGGACTTGAAGATGGAAAAAGACGATGCCCCATAAAAAAACAACCATTGCCAAAGGGAGCATTAAGCTGAGGTTTCGCTTTTGCTTGCTGCTAAAATTTTACTATACCACACTATCTTGTCAGGTAAGAAGTCCCAACCCATGGATGTTTCCTGATCTACTGGGGGTCGATCTTGATTAAAATCGAAAATTGCGTAGTCTCGTATTTCTTGATTTGAATATTTAAGACACATTGAAGCTCTGCAGAACTGATTTTCCTAGAAGCAGACATGAGAGTTATAGTAAGGTGAATGGATCTTCAAGTCTTAGTCTGTGCTGCACAGCCTTGAATTGATTTTCTATCCATTACAACTTGGGAGACTTATATGAGGTTTGATTTACCGCTGCTTGTTTTTTTGTTTTTTCACCAATGGCATTTTAAGTGAGGTGGTGGTAGAAAAGAAAAGTGTGCATAGGGTGCATACATGGGATGCATCAACACTTTTGCCTTTACTTTTGCTCAGCCAGTAGCTAGACATCTTTTGCATGTTTCACTGGACAGTGCATTTGGTGACTGAGTGCTCCCTCCCAATGAACCAGATCCTGTACTTGCAGAACGCAGAGTCCTTGCTGCTGAGAGATAATACAAGACAGTCCAGTGTTTTATTGTGGAAGAGGAAGTGATTGTGGTGCTGTCTGTGGAGGCTTTGCTCCTTTGGCATGCATCTTCATTTTACGTTTCAGTATTGAGGGTACTGCTTTATTGGTTATCGTAAGAAGAAAATGTGCCAGTGCTCAGAAGTGCTAAATTAACTTTGTCTAGTTTGGTAAATGTAGGCTGGTGTTTAGGAGCTAAAACCACAATTATGCTTCCCCATGATTGGTATCTCTGAGAGCAGTTGTGAAATGGAAGATAACAAACTGATTTATAAAGACCTTATTGAAATTTCTTGAGAGTTCATGAGGAGCTGATAGACTGCTGGGTGGAATTAAATTACTTATTTTTACCCAACTTTATGTATACTTTTATGTACTATAGCAGTCGAAATAATTATTCACTAACTTCCAGGCAGTTTGCTGACATTTGCCTCCTCATACAGACATGCAAGAATGCATGTGGGTGTAACTAGAAATTCCCACTTATACAGAAATGCGTGCATATATGCGGATGTAACGAGAAATTTTCACCCCAAATGTATATGCTGTTACTTCACTCCATATGCTAAAATTTGAATTAACAATGCAACACATGTATAGTAATTGTACTGAAAGCGTTTGATTAGATAGTAGAGGATAAAACTTGCATATCCCACGTTTACTTATTTGCTTGTTTAGCTGATCCACTTTCATTACATTTTTGTGCTTGAAGCTTGGGTATTTTGTGCTTGCTGACAAAAGCCAAATTTTGGCCATTTAAACATTAATTTGCATATTATGGCTTGTGCAACATCAATCCATCTATATGTATGATAGTAGTCTAAGTCTTAAGTGCTTAAGGTTACTAGTATATGTGCTGTGATCCCGGTGGTTTGTTGTTATGTTGTACTGCTGTTTATAAGGCAGAAATGTGAGATCCTCTCAATCTCGCAGAACAAGAAAGCTAGATAAACCTAAAAATAATGGTGGGACAAAGGCCCAAAAATAGGGACAGATTTTAAGTATTGCTCCTGTAAACTCAGGTTGTTGCTAGAATAACAACTTTTGTACTATTATGTATTTTCTGATGGAAATGAAGTCTGAAATTCAAATGTCTGCCACTATCTATTATTATTTAGTGTTAGTGATTTCAATCTTCATGTTAGTAATTCACAGTCCCATTGGAGTGGGCAGGGTTACATGATTATGTATGCAAATTTTATGTTGATCCGTTTCCCAATTTTTTAGCCAGTTGTACATACTTTTCATGGGCCTTTGTCCAGATTTTTGATGTTTCCAGGCTGAGAGGTATGGAAGGGATAGCTAGCAATACAGTCTATTACAGTGATCCACCCACCCTCAGGTCGACTTATAATAGAGAGTAATCAGTTTATAACTAATGTCAATAACAACATTACAGGTGAAAACATAAATGGCATACAGATTAGCTACTAACTGAGCATTTCTGATGATTAAAGTCTGATCTTTCAATTTATATTTGCCCAAGAGACTGCAACAGCAATTTATTATATTCATGGCAGCTCAAAAACTTCAGCAATTGCAAAACCTATGTTGGTCCTAAAAAGCATTGCATCACATCTCTGTTCCAGTGTGTTTCTGTTGTACATCTAATAAAGTATGCAACTCTTAGCATTCTTGCATTTGAGAAAAGATACAGATCTTTACATATGGCACTTTCCCCAGGGAAAAGAAAAGTGCATTTTTTATGACATTATCCTCCACAGATCAAGGATGTAAACACGTATATCTTAGTATGCACTGGGGATCATCTAAAATAGCAGAAGAACTCATGTTTCTTCCTACATGGATCTCTTCCTTAGCTTATATGATGAGAAAGAATCAGATTTGATTCTAGAGAAAGCCAAATTATCACCTAGTACTGTTAACAATAAGAAACTGCAAGACAAGTAGTGATCAAACATCGCAAATGGGCCAAGCTGTTAAATCTTAAGATCAGTGTCAGTAAATGCATTGA
This sequence comes from Protopterus annectens, assembly GCF_019279795.1. Lineage (NCBI taxonomy): Eukaryota > Metazoa > Chordata > Ceratodontiformes > Protopteridae > Protopterus > Protopterus annectens. Next base: position 936,481,290 of record NC_056745.1, read on the forward strand.
TTAGGTACTTTGGTATGTCAGAGATCATAAATCCTATCTACTTAGATTGCCAAATTCTGCCCAAGTCACATCTATGAAATCTTTTCATATCACTGCTGGCAATACATTTGCATTTCACAAGTATGCATCTGTTATGGAGGTGTGAGCACTAATTTTCTTTGCCATTGTTTTTAGAACACTTTCCAAGAGAAATGATGAGGTTTTGGGCAGTCTATACAAGTCACTAATTCTCTCCATTCTGCAAATATAATTTACCATTCTGTTCCTACAGTCAAGCAAATATCAGGACTTCAGAGATTGTCAGAAGAAAATGTACTGGGAGAATTCCTTCTCTGTGAAAATGACTACGAAGATGGACTTATTCACTTAAGTGTTTACAGTGTCACTTATCATTAAATATTTGGCATGTCATGTTTCACATTTCATTTCTGTAAGGATCCTGTTCCTTAAGCATAAATGAGATGGGAGACTGGGACTTTGTCTCAGTTTATTAGGACATTTTATATTAATTTTACTACCTTCTTAAAAAATACACACAAGAAAGGGAGAAAGGTTATCCTACAAGCTGTTCTCAGATTATGGAACTGCCTTCATCTAAATGTTAGATACACGGAGAGCATAGCTATATTTAAAGCAAAACCTGATTTCTGGGTTGAGACATTCACATTTAATTACAAATTAAATGAGTAAGCTCTGATGACTTTTGGGTCTAAAAACAGGTCTAGGAGAACTTCTGAACTTAGGAAAGGTTTCACAATGATTTTCCAAATGTATATTTAAACATCAGAAGCTCCACAGATGAGGCTAGTATGTTACTGTTTGGGTGTATGTTCTACATCTGCTGAGATATAATTGGTATGAACTGAAACTTTGATATTTGTAGGATGTATTCTTCTTACAGTCTATGGTCATCAGAAGGTTAACTTACCCAAGGAATTGCTTTTGTTTTGTTTTTACATTTTCCTTCTTCTTGGTATATGTGAGACATTTCTGACATTTGTTTTTGTTTATAATCCCAGGAAACAGAATCAGCAAGAGCAGTAAGTGGTTCACCAAGCAGTACTGCAAAACACAGCACTAACATAGATAATCCAATAAACAATAAAAAATTGCTGAACCAACCCAAGGCAGAACAAATGCATCCAAAAATCAGTCCAAAAGCATTTAAAAGTTTATTGTGTGAGCACTTTCACAGTTCCTTAATGAATGAAGCAGTTTTAACAATAAACATTTAAATACTTTTGGACATATTTTTGGATATATTTGTTCTGCCTTGGGTTGGTTCAGCAATTTTTTATTGTTTATTTGTGTTTGTTTCCACATTTATAATAAAAGGTGTTGAAGTACAAAAGTTGTTTAAAATAGAAACTACATACAGTCAAAAGTATGATAATGTACAGCTTAAATCTCAATGAATTCAAGAGGATTATTTTTTTTGAACTTCTGAGGTTTCTTCCTAAAATAATTTCAGGCAGAGACACAACAAGCCTTTTACCGCCAGGCAGTTGAATAAGTTTAGTGTCTTCACAGAACTTAACAGCATGATATTAGACACGCCCAGCATTCATTTCTAGGAAGCATCCATAATGGCGGACTCTTAAATTTCAGTAGGATTGAGGTTAATTCCAAGCATTTTTTTTCATATATTGATTAAAAAAACAAAAACAAAAGCAGACAAATGGCTTCAGTATTAACTATCTTTGCATGCCATTTGATTTCACTACTGCATAGGCAAAGAAAATTTAACAACCCATGTTAAAGAAATAGAGCCATCAAAATGACTTAGTATTGCAATAGTGTCTGACTCTTCTTTCTGTAATGATACAGGATTTTTATAGGTTCATAGGTGTGTACCAGGCTAATTTCCCTGGGGCCTTTACAAGCCTAGCCCAGAGAAGTGCCCTGGCATTTTTTTCTTAACAAGGATGGATATTACTGAACATTTTCTGATTAGGACTTTTTCTTGGATACAGCTCTGAAGTATCAACCAGTGCCTTTCAGACCATAACCGTTGTCCATTCATGTTTCCTCTTTAATTCCCTTTTTATAGAAACAGGTAAATGCCAGCACTGTCTAAGAAGCAATGCAGTTTTTCCAAATAGACTGGATAAATAAGAAAAGAAAAAACTCTCAGTTTGAAATCCATGTAAGTTTGTTTGATTTTCACACAACAGAATTATTTAATGTATGACAGTTATAAAATGGAACTGATACAATAGCCAAATATGTCACATACTAAAATAACAATAGAATCCTGAGTTAATAATTACACTGAATTTTTACTTTAGACCATCAGTATATATGACTATAAAGCAAGTTGCCAATAACAGTACCTACTGCTGCTTAATTACGTAGAAACCATTAACAAGTGATAAAATAAAACTAAGTTTGAAATTACAACACAATGTGATAGCAGTTAAATATAAATGGAGAGCCTGATGAAAATTATTTTATGATACCTTAATATGCAGGCAATCTAGAGGAAATGTCTTTAAGTGATCTTAGAGATTATTAGAAATAGGTTTAGAACAAAACAATATGAGACAGTCATACACTTTATGTGGAAAGTGCTTTGCACACCACTACAGATTTTTGTGAAATTTTCTGCACACTAATTTTCACAGACAGTATGTCAAAGAGTTTGACTATTTGCACAGTTTTGCTTTTATGCGAAAAGAGTGGGAAATCCTTTAGAAATTGAAATAATAACACGAAAAACAAAACCTTGTTCTATTATCTCTAGCTGGTACTTAATTAATGTATCAGTTCTAAAGCCCTGTAACACTGAACTTGTATAGGTGATATTATGTGAAGCTGTTGCTATACATAAAGTTGTAAAAGCTCTTCCTACTGCTTGACAGTCCGCTTAACATTTCTCCCCAAAAGATCAGACATCACTGTTATGTAAAAAGTTTATAAAAAGTGCCATTAGGTCCCCAGGTGACCTTAATTAATGACAGTGATATGCCCAGAACAAGACCCTGTGGCCATGTACCATTTGCAGTTACAGCCACTGCGGAGACATTGTAGCAGAGTGAATTGTTTCCCTATTGGGAATGCGAGTAAGTTTCCAAATGGCAGACAGCATGAGGTTAAGATGTACATTGGGTAAGATGCAAATCAAGTAAATAAGAAAGGCAAACTTGGTTGCAAGATAACATTATAAGTTACTATGTTTAATTAAAATGGTAGCAGTAAATGTAAAGTGATTATTTTACCATTACAACAGAGGGTGATGGTGGTCATTTTCTTCTGCTCTTCCTGTATATGTGTCCTTAAATATTAATTTGGTCATGATTTCAGTCATATTAAAGACCTTTGTAGACGTCTACACGGATTTTCCATCCTATGACATCTCTGTCTACTTGTGTCACTAATTTTACATGAAGTTTGCTTAGTTTTCATAGTTTTGAAAATACTAAAGCATCAGCTGGCAGAAATACTCTGTTACTTACTGTTGTATGGAAGCATCTCATCCTCAATTCTTTCCTGAAAAAAATAACCTTCTTTCGATGTCAGTGAAAGCTCCTAATTGATGATTTAGCTAGTAAAAGTGTAACAGCAGGTACAAATATGTTGTTTCTGTAATTTGTATTTATTTCTGCTTAGCTTGATACTTCAATTTTCTCTTACTTCCTAAACATTAAGTGTCACTCCCTTAAACTGCCATTCATTTGAGTGGTATCTACCATGTATGACTAACTGAATGACATTAGTGTGTGTGTTACACGGTGGTCCTCTGCACAGCATGACTGTCATTGTCTTGTGCCCCTTGAATGCCAGGATATTTGTCAGCTCTCATAGAACCCTAAAATGTATGAAAACCCAGACAGAACTGAACTGTAGAGGCAGAAAGATAATCAGGCAAGTACTGCCTGAGGCAGAAAATACACTAGATACATCATTATATTTTGTGTGATCCATGAAGCATTACACATTTAGGCTAAAAGACAAAAGAGGTGTAAAGAAAAGGAAGTTAACAAAACGGAAAAAAAAAAAAACAGGAAGTGAAGTGAAAGTAGCAAGTACTAGGTCAAATACATAGTGCATGCACAGCGAGTGGTACTATCTATACAGGGGACAATACTTAGTCCTATGTAAGATATGCACTATGCACAGAAAGAAAAACAACTTTTCATGGATCTGGCAAAGCAGAAACCACAGTTAAGAATCCAATGCAAGGTTATAAGTCACAGAGAATGAGAGAACTGATGGGACAAGAGAAGAAAATATGTAACAAATGCTTCATACTGCCATGTCACGGACATATTACATATAAACAGAGAAAATAGTAGTATAGTTTATGCATTATTAGGGAGGAAAGGAAAGAATTCAAGAGTCACAGGAGAAACTTATGATAGGCACAGAATCCTTACTCCACACAATGTCAGAGGAAAGCTATAATTAGTTATGGCCAAAGACAGAGTTGAGAAAGTTCTGTAGTAGAACCTAAGCACACAGGTCAAATGAAGTAGCTCAAACAGCAGGCTGCTTCAGTCCAAAACAAAAAGGAAAAGATAACGACAAAGCTATTTCTGATGTTTTACAAAGCAGAACTGATCTGTCGGGCTTCTCCACAGCAAAAGCCTCATGTATGGTAACTGCATTTCATTTGAGGAAAAAAGGTCTACTGAAAAAAAAGAGCGAAATTCTACAGTATGCACATTACTGAAAATGTATTGTACTCCTCGACATGTGTTTCACTCACAGCAACACCTAATAAGACTACAAATCCAGATGAACTCAGAATTTATGTAGATATGACAGCTGCCGATACTGCTGAACAGGGACAGACATCCGACATGTGCACCAGATAACATCATAAGTGAGATCCATGGTCTAAAGGCATCCTAGCTCAGTTCTGTTAGCACCAGCTTGAGCTTCATCTAAGAAGGAATAGCATCATGGTACTGTCCACCAATACAGGCTTCATGAGAAAGCAAAGAGGTTGGAATCAGCTCTGTTGCTGAAATCTTTCAGAAATCGGGAGTTCAAGACTGCAAGGAATTTCCTGATGATATTATAGTCTATCACAGAGATAAAAAGATAGCATGCTTAAACTCTGAGAAAGATGAAAGGCATACTTAAAGAGAAGAGTACACTATGAAAACGGAAGTCTGTCAATATGACAATAATAGGCTTGAGTTCAATGGATTTACATTTTAAAGAATGCCTTTCTGCTGGACCACCACCAACTGAAAGCAATGCAAGACACAGTACCTACAACAGCTACAGAAATTGGGAATGCCCAGTTACAGCTTAAGGTTAAAAAGACTACAGCACAATTACAGGGCCTTTATGTGAGCAAATGAAGAAGTACATTCCATTTATTATGGGCAGAAGAAAAAGCATCACAAATTCTTAAAAGGCACTGCACTCAAATACAATAATACCATATTTTGCTACAAACATTATCAGAAGCTGCTGTAAGCTCTAAACAGATCGGTGCAGTATTATGCCAGATAGAGAAAAGGTATCAAAACATCAAAGAAAATAAAAAAGATACTAATCTATTGTTCAAAGAAAGATGTTAACAAACAGAAAAGAAAGATCTAGCTAATGACAGGAAATGTGGGCAATGGCTGACTTACTAACCAGTTGCAAACCATTAATATTATATTTAATAACACAACAAACTTTCTTTTAGAAGTAAGCAATTGTCATTAAGAGTTCAGCCATATCAGTGCAAATTATTTATCAATACTTCCTGTGATAGTGAGTGGGAAAGGTGACAATTAAGCTAAAAATGTTGATGTTTATACAAACATGATTGCAAAATATGCTATATGTAAAGCAATAACATCATGAGACACTGAAAATATAATAAAATGCCCCTGTTATGCAGAAACTAAAGGAGTACTACAGCAGTGACATTGAATGCAATATAAAGAGTAAGCATTTAGATGTACAGACTGAATGCCAGAAGACTATGCCAGATGATATTGTGATTTCACCACTTATGAAATAAAAGAAAATTTGTTCTCACAGCTGGGTGACCAGGTAACCAGGTGAAGAGGCACTTCTGCAGTGAGATAAAGGTGTTTATAGAGCAAGATTTCAGTGCAGAAACATATGAAATTCAAAAATTAAAGGTATTGAAATGTAAAAAGTGGGCAAGTTGTCCCTTTATGCAGAAGATCTCTTAATAATCACTGCAGACTCACAAGTCCAACTTATGGTATCACTTCAAGTCCTGTTGGAGTTTGGAAAAAAAATCAAGTTATAAACATAAATGTACACAAAAACTCATATGATTAATTGTCAAGCATCAGCAATGGTAATGGGGAAACGTTTGGGGGGTATGGGATATGGAAAAGTAAAATACTTTGGAATCTTATTACATCCAAGGAGACAGAAGGCATTTGCCGCAACTATTGGTCAAATAAAATGTAAATACTTAATTTTAAGGCACTGGAGGCAGATGAAACTGGAACAAGACCAGGCTTTGCAGCTGTTTGTTCTGTCCATGATGTTATATGGCATCAGACTGTTTCCTCTGTCTTTGAGAAAATAGTTTTTAGGAACTTAAAAAATGCAATGAAATGATTTTTTGGGTCATGTGAGGGGTAGAGTTTAATGGGGAAATGAATGTTCTGAAAATAACACAGAGATTTTAGGAGTGCTCATTTTAAAGGCATATATTGGAGAGTATGTGTACATTAAGATTTGTTTTATTTATTTATTTTATTTCACATTTGTTAACCGGGTTAGTCCAACTAAGTTTGCAAACAGACCCATTTTCATTGGCGAACCAAGGGGAAAAGCCAAAGCAAACATAAGTAAAGATAAAGTGACAATATAAAAATATTAAATAACAATTACAATACCAAATAATTGTAAAAAAAAAGGTTATTAACTATTTACATTGCACTGATAGTAAGTAACCCATTTTTAGTGGAGACCCAAGGGGAAAGAGCCCCAACAAACATAAGCAAAGATAAACATACAGGACAAAAACTATTAAAAACAATCATGCAAATACTAAATTAATTATAAAGAGAAAAACAAAAGAAAAAATTGTGAACATTAAGGGTTGCACTGATAGCAGTAGTCTAAATCTTCTACATATAAGAGTAAAAGCAAAAATGATAATCATTGTTCAAAAGAAGGAAAATGTACAGACATTGATAGGAAGTGTTGGGAGGGAATAAATAGTGTGGAGAATGGGAGGGGAGAGAGAAAGGAGGGGACTATAGTAGTAGAGCTGAGGGTTTAGGAGGTTAGTTTAAGCAGAAGTTACTAACAGAGAAAGAAAGTTAGGAGATACAACAGGTTATACAGTAGGATAGACTAAGACTATGTGTGGTCAAGGCAACAGCATAATTTCAAGTTTAGTAGGTGGGAATTGAGCTCCTTTTTAAAACAGGGAAAGAAAAGGCTGGATCTAATATGGAGAGGGAGTTTGTTCCAATTTAGTGAGACAGAGTGTTTGGAAAGTAGTTTGCCAATATTCCTTTTGGGTTTACAAACTGAGAGAAGATGCTGATCAGCACTCTGGAGAAGCCGGGAGGTGGGGGTAGAAAGTAACATGAGAGGCAACAGCAGGGCAGGCAGAGGGGTTGTTGAGTATGGAAAAGGCAGTGTGGAGTTGTGATTGTAGGGGAAGGTGCGGAAATTCTAGCCATTGATGTTTGTTTAGGGAGAGGAAGTGATGCAACAAGAGTGGTTGGTTTAGAATAAATCTGGCAATTTTGTTGTATGTTTGTTCCAGTTTCTGCAATGAGGTAGTTTGGATATTGATAAGGATGGGGGAAGCATATAGAAGACTAGGTAGGAGAAATGCCTGTGCAAGAGTGCATTTAGTGGCAGTAGCGAGGGATTTTTTGTTCCTATAAAGTTGTGCAAGTTGTTGGTGTTTTTTTTATGCCCTGTTTTATGTGCAAGTCAAATTTTAGTTGATCATCAATTATTACCCCATGGAGTTTGGTGTGTGAGGCAGGGGAGATAGTGGTACCATCTTGGGAGGAAAGAGAAAAGTTGGATTTAAGGTGAGAGAGTGTCTGAGGTAGGAAGAGGAGTTGAGTTTTCTTCAGGTTAAGGATTATTTTTCAACAGAGATATAATAATTCTTTGTTAGTGTGTGTAGTTCAGACAGTATTGAAGATAGATATGAGAGTAAATGAATGTAGGTTGTTGGTAAAAATGTTGAAAAGGAGTGGTCCAAGTATGGAGCCTTGGGGTACTCCTGTTTGAACAGCAAGGAAGGGTGAGAAAGCCTGCTGTCATCTAACAGTTTGTTTTCTGCCAGTAAGGTAGGATTGGAGCCAGCCAAGAGTAGAAGGAGAGAGGTTTAGGTCTGTGAGTTTGTTAAGAAGGATAGGATGATACACAGTGTCAAAGGCTTTAGAGAGATCAAGGAATAGACAGGAGATGAGGATGTTGTTGTCCCTAGGTTCTGCAACCTTTTGAGTAAAGGATAGTAAGGCAGTCAAGGTACTGTGTTAAGGGCGGAAACCATGTTGCAAGGGGTTGAGGAGATTTTTGTGAATGAGATAGGGCAGTAGTTGAGTATGTATACATTTTTCAAGGATCTTAGAGAGTGGTGAGAGAATAGTGATTGGTCTATAGTTAGAGAGTTCAACAGAGTTGCCACCTTTATGCAGAGGAGTGGTATAGAAGGACTTCCATATTTCCAATATGGTAGATTCCTGAATGGAGTGGTTGATTAGGTCAGATACAGGATATGCAACAGAGTCAGCTGCAATTTTCAGAAACTGAGGTGGGAGTTTATCCATGGACAGAGAGCATGGTTTTAGTTGAAGAAGCAGGGATTTTATATATTTATAGAAACAGGTTGCAAGATAAAAGGCTGAGAGACAGAGAAGCATAAAGGCTTAGGGGGAGGTGAGAGTGACACAGAAGAGTTGGAATGAGCAGAGTTACCAGAGGGTAGGAGTTTAGGGAGGCTATCTATGAAGTGTTTGTTGAGTAAGTCTGCAGTTTCAGAGGCAGAGTCATAAGGGAAAAGGTTAGGGATGGCAGGAGAACCAGTGTGGAACAGGAAGTTGATAGTACTCCAGAATTTTTTGGGGTCATTTGGGTGAGAGCTTTGAAAGTTAGTGAAATATTGGTGTTTATCCAAAATAATATGCTTTTTTACACAATTTCTGAGCTGCTTATAACCTTGGAGAAGGGTGGGAGTTTTAGTGGTTTGCCATTTTTTCAATAGAGCATCTCTTTCATGCATCAAATCATTAGTAGCTTTGGAGAGCCAGGGTGCGAAGATGAGTAGTACAGTGTCATTATGCAAATCAGGAGGCAAAATAGATAATAAAGAAATTTAATAGAGATTTCAAGTAAGATTTAGGCCTGGCATTTTATACCACAACACACTTTTACCCAGTAAAGATTTGAGGAGAAATCTGGAATGTATATAAATGGCTAATTAAAGAGGGGATGTTAGGAGCAGTGAAGAACTGGTTTGCCCCAATAAAGATTAAGTATATATTGGAAGTGTGATTATTTAATAAAACAGGTAGCCAGGCATAAAAAGGCCAGATACCAGTGTCAAATGGAAGAAGCTCATGCATTCATAACATTGAAAACATTCAAACAGAAGTAAAAGGCTAAAAATATGGACTAAATAACATTATACAACACATTTAAAATTAGCATAAGAAAGCATTCAAAATTACAGAGCTAAGGAAAATATCTTAATTTGGTAATCAGTTTGTCAGAAGTGCAGAAAAAAGTTGTCCTTAAGTATTACCAAATAATTGAGGATCTGAATAATAAAGTTAGGCAGGGCCCAGAATAGGACTGGGAGAAAAAATAGTGGTAAAATTAACTAAGAGAACTTGGTAAGATATATACAATGGTTCTAAGGCTATGAAACTAAGACAGGATCATAGGAGGTTACTTGGCTATTGGCCCTGAGGCCCTTGTAAGCCTAGGGGGTCGCCACAGCGTAACTCCAGTCCGCTAATGATTGGTAGTTGATTTTTACATGCTGAGTTACCAGCCCTGACGCACAACCTTCAACGAAGGTACAGCCCATGTTTAGACAAGTCAGCACCCAAAGCCCCTGTCCAGCAGGGACACAGGTGGAATCCCAGGTGTGTATTTTCTGTTTCCCATCCAGTTATCCAGGTTGCGCTTAAAAAGGGATAATGAGGTACTCTGCTTGACATGGAGAAGGAGTCTATTCCACAGATAGGGAAGTCTCTGAGACACAAATCTGTCCCACCAACAAGTCCTACAGTTCAGATTTTTTGTGTGGAATTCTCTTGACAAGCATCTATATATAAAACACAAGCTTAGCAAGGTGCATCTCACAGCATTCCACAGCTGCTGGACATGCAGCAGAAATACACTGCATAAATGCATATACAGCTTCTGGGAATGCCCCAAGCTAGGGGCACATAAAATGCTATTAGGGGAGCTAGTTGGAAAGACTTAGTCAGATAAGCAGGGATTCACTAAACAAACATTTCTACTGGAGATTTCTGATAAAGGAAAGTGGAATCAGCATTAAAAGTCATTATTGGGTGTGATCATGCTAGCAGTGAAGAATGTAATAAATTGCAACGGGAGGAAAAAGACACCTCTGCCCCCACTCTCATCCTCAGATTTAGAAGATGTGCAGAATTTAGTTCAAAAATACCCATGCAAGAAGATCATCCTACAAATACATAAGGAACATAAATGAAATAGGAAGAAATGGATGGAATTTTGGACAGAGATGGGGTGTAATCAGATAGAAAAGGAATGGGGATCTTATCATAAAACAGCAGAGACTGGAAGAGAGGCAAGGGGATATAGGAGTACATTTTTATGTATATAAAGGGATGAGTACTATGAGTAAGCAAATACAACCCACATTGACAGAGGAATAAATATGGTAGCCAATGTGAGGCAGTCATACTAGACAGAATAGAAAAGTATTACCATAGTTTAAGATACCCTGTGCATTTACTGATCAATGACAGAATATATAAATGTTTAACTGATATGTAATGGAACTTAGTATTTTTTGTTTCATATATTGTTGCTTAAATCCAACAAAATACTCTTATGTTAGAGGTGATTTTGTTGAATATTGGAAATAGTTTTTTTTACAAGAAAAAAAACAACTTCAAATGGCTACAGACAAAGTAAGTGAAACACTTGGCTGTCTAACTCATTCTATAAGTGCCTATTCATACATTTTTGTCTGATAATTTAGCAAAAGCGTATGAACTATTAGATCTTCTCTTTCACTTCAGAAAGTACTTCACTAAGTAATCCAAGCACATCTCGATATCTGATTTTCTTCCTGCTAATTGTGTAACTTTCCTAAGCAACTTTAGGAACAGAACATCTCTACAACAGATATGTCATACTACCAATAAGCCAGGTTTGCTGAAAAAATCTTATGCATTTATGATGGCTTTAAGGTCCTCACCTCACTTAATTGGGCAATCACAAAAAACTGCTACAATATAAGCCAATAACAACAGCTTTACACTTATAGGCATTTTGTTGGCATTACTGTACTTAACTAGAGATTTCTGTTTTTTAAGCCACTCACATTTGCAAGTTCATGGAGCTACACTGCTCCCTTTCTACTCAGATAATGCCAATGAAGTTTATGTTTCCTTGCCAGGGATCCCTCTTCCAACTGCTATCCCATGCTTAGACACCCCAAGACTTCAGTCTGAAACACAGACAGCATCTGGTCTATAAGCCATCCAGCATACACTTTAGTGCAATATAAGCTGCACATAAAACAGTACCCCTCTCTTCTCATTAAAGCCTGGTTAACAAGTGAAGTACTTCATCACTGTTACAACTGCTTCAACAACCACAGTAAAATGATCACAATTATCACTATTAGCAACTCTAATTTATTTCTACATTAACAGACCTACTGTCTATTACCTCAGCCTTACTGCACCACCATAATTTAGTTTATTCCCTCCCTATACCCACACAAATGGCTATATCTACTTCCTGGATATTTCCTTGTAATCACTTTTTCATTCTCATGTCAATAAAATTGTTTTATCAAGTCATACTCATTATAAACATCGCACCAGTTCTGTTATCATTTGCCTACTCATTTCACAACAGCCTACCTCCTAAAACATAAAGACCACACACACACACACACACACACACACACACACACACACACACACACACACACACACACACACACACACACACACAATGTCTCTACTAAACGTAAAAAGTGCATAAAGTGCATGTGCTCCACAGAGTCAAGATAAACATATTAACATTTTTCTTTCAAGATATACATATTAACTATTAATTTTTTTTTCTTTCAATGTCAGATTGTAAATGCACCCATGGTGGTGGTGCTGCGGTAGCGTTGTCACCTCACAGTAAGACGCTGTCCGTTTCAATTCTCAGCTAGAGCATCTTCTGCGTGGAGACATGCGTGAATGGGTGTACCTTCGTTGAAGGTTGTGTGTCAGGGCTGGTAACTCGGCATGTAAAAATCAACTACCAATCATTAGCGGACCGGAGTTCCGCTGTGGCGACCCCTAACTGGGAAAAAGCCGAAAGACACAAACAATGTCAGATTGTAAATATAATCAGCCAGTTCTTACATAGAATGTCCTTGCCTTCCAAAAACTGACCAAAATCCCTGACTGATATGTATTTGAATTTGCTTTGTCCAAATTTTCAGTAAGATATCTATAAATATAAATATACACGTATAGACATGAGCCCATGCGCATGCGCACACACACGCACACACAAACACCTACTGCAAATTTTGTAGGACTACAAATTCATGGGATGTGGGAGAAAACTAAGTAACTAAGGCACCCTGGTAAAACTCCACAGGGCTAGATAAGGGGCATACAGAATCCAAATCAAATGCACTCCAGGCAAGAATGGAACCAGAGAGCTGAGAGATGTAAGCCAGAAATGTTAGTAGTTTTCAACTGAAAATTACATTGGGTCAGTCATGTGGGTGGAGACATTTTCTTAAAAAATTGTGTACAGTGCTGGTAAGATAAAAATGAGATGGTACTTATGCAAGATAAAGTCATTATTAGGTTTGGAACAAGGCAACTGTGGCTTCCTTGCCAATGTCAGGAAAGGGAAGGGTCTAGATGAAGAAATTCTTTCTATTGTTTTAACCAAGAGTTAAATTGCTAGATTTAAACATGCAAATGTATTTTTATTGGTCTGCTTCCTGACCAGCTGCAAGATAACAAAAGGAGATGTTAAGAATGTAAATGCAGTTTCAACAGAGAGAACCACATATTATTAAGCAATTTTGTCTTGACCATCCAACTCACAGCACTGTCTTGCTCATATGTAAGTTATCTTAGACTTGTGTTTTCTTTTAGAAATAGCTAGGAACGAGAAGGATTAGACTAATTGTTTTTCTGTGATGTCAGAACTGTACTACTGAATTATTTTAAGTATTTCTCTGTGATCTCCGAACGCTTGACTAGCAGTGTGTAGTAAGAAGTACTGTCTTGTGTTTTTATTATTTATTATTAAATATTTTTAAATCTTTCAACTGTGGCTGTTTTGTGTAGAGATAATTTAAGCTCTAGAGTACATTGCATACTTATAGTGATTACTGTACCAAGTCACTCTAATAAGCCTTGACTGTTTAGTTATACTACCAATCAGATAATAATATTGCACAGTAATAATTGGACACCCTTTTAAGGGCCTTTGAGTAGCTGATAAATATTAGCTGGGTGGTGGCAGGTGGTACTACCGTATAGTCTGGGTAATAGGGGCACACCTGGAGAACCTGTGCCAGCCTTTCCCAGGAGTGTCTGTGTGGTTGTATAAACTCATCTCAAAGTGTGTGTGTGTCAGCTACTTGGGCAGTGACACGAAGCACTGGTTGGACAGAGAGGGTGCTGGAAGTTTTAGCTTGCCCAGCTAGGCTGAGATCTGGACCCTATAGCTGTGCCAGTGGGGAATCTTATTGGGGACCTGGACAGCAAGGGAGTGACCAGCCCTGGACTGACTGTGATCTCTGTGTGCTCTTAAGGGAAATTGCACTTTGCTGTATTTGTTATCCTTTCCTTCATATATGAGACACCCTCTCTGGTGTTAGTGGAGAGGATTGAGGCTCCTTGTTTGCTGGCCCAGGGCACAGGCGTCACAAGGAGCACAGAAGTAGGAAAGCTGCATATGTTCTGCATGTTTCTATAAATATAGTACAGTGGCTATCACTGCCGAACTTTTAATGAGTTAGTAGGTTTATGGATACCTTATTAAACTGTGCAGTAAAAGCTCTGCAAAATTAAAAAGTGTGAAGTTCTCAACAAAAGGACAATTACAATAGGATATGAAGGGTTTGAAGTGCGTGTGTGTGTGTGTGTGTGTGTGTGTGTGTGTGTGTGTGTGTGTGTGTGTGTGTGTGTGTGCATACATAGGATAAGCAGAAAAAGGCATACATAAAAGCTCTCAGAAAGTTTTGAACAACAAGGAGTACCACTCAACCACAGCAACTCATTTCTTTATGTGGGATTTAGAGTGTTGTGGGTGCCTCAAAGACAATAATTTGTTTCTAAAACTCCTTGGGGCTAGAAAAACAACACATCTCTACTAGCATTAGCACAGTTCAGATGTTTACTTTAAGTCATACAGATGAACTTTACCTACTTAGAATAGGTGAATTCCCTGGTTTCTTCTATAGTAGCCACAGGAGACAATCTCCAACAAATGAGATACTGAATACCAGTACAAAGGTACATATGTGTTTTGCATTTAAAGAAAGTACAAGTCAAATAAGCTGAGGCCAAACAGTACAAATAGCAAGGCAAACAAACTTTATATATCAACACAAGCATTTCTGTAATAGAAAGGTACAGCGATGGGAGCAGAACCAGTACCTCTGCATGCTAGGAATTATTGAGTAATATGGGAATACAACATCTTTTTATATCATCTGTTTTTGCACCTGAATATTTAGTACTTCTACCATGATACACAAGCACCTACCTGAATTTAGTCAACAGTCAGCTTACTGCATGGCTTTGGGACAAACTGTAGTAACTGCAGGAATCTCATGCAAACACTGGAAGACATGGAGACTCCGCACGGAAAGCATCCCAGCCAAGAATTGAAGCAGAAAACCTCTTACTTGTAAGACAGCAGTACTACCCATCACAATGATGTACTGCATGTATCATTATTTAGCATCATACAGATCATTCAGCAAGCCTTTCGTAACTGGCATTATGCCAAACAGTAGATGGCATGAGGCTGATGATAGGTGACAACTTTGAGCTGTCTTAGAATCATTTTCCTCTGATTGTTAGCTTGAAACAAGAGACTGCTCAACTGTCCCTATTTTGGAAGAACATTTCTTATTTTCAGGCCTGATTTAGGATGTTCCTGTTTTTGGAGGTATATCCCTAATTTCCGGCTTTATTTACTCCTTCACAGACTTTTCTGAATCCCGCTCATAACACATGATTTCCGAACATGTCTAGCACACAGAAAGACATACCACATGATCAGTATACTCTTGAAAAAAAATAATTTAAAGAAAGAGGACATCAATCTAACAACTTCCTGTTTCTGAAGCAAAAATAAATGACCTTGTATGGTAGAATTTGGCGATACAGATCATTAAAGTCTACAGATTGTGCACGATCTGTTTGATAATATTCTCATTTTTCCATCATATTTGTCACTCTATTTTTTAAACCTGTTTCTAAATGATAAAGCACATTTCCACTGGAAGAGGTAAGAGTTATGCTCTATTTTGCATTCACATTTTATGCTAATTAGATCTTCATATTTTAGCTGGATGTTCCTATTTTTTCAGGGGCGTTTATTCCTATTTTCAGTGTTTGTAGGTTAAGATGTATGTGAAACAACTCAGGCCAGCAATCAGACCAGCAACCAAAGAAAGCAAGAAAAGTCACAAGTGCGTTGAATACAATGATGTAACTGCATTAAATAAATAAGTAGAGTTTGTATAAAGGTGGCGAGCAATGCAAATCCACTGTATATACACAAAACAGATAAACCATAGTGTTGGGGTGCTGCAAATTACACAGAGCAAAGTGATTACACATTTTCTGTCCTTCAGTTAATTTAGGCAGCTAGTACATTATCAGTTTGCTTAGCATCTTTCAGCATATTGTATCGTGCATCTTCAGGGATGATTAGTGAAAAGACAAAGTCACCTTTAGCAAGCAAAGGCTGCTTCATTGTTTCAGGTATTTCTCAATAGAATTTCTGAAGCAGTTGAGATAAATGAAAAAGAGGATTATGATATCACCAAGAAAAAGCCCGAAGAAATGTGCGCTGCTTTGTTCTTTCATAGAAGCAAAAATATTATGGAGGCCTCATATTCTGAACCTGCTAGAAACAAATGGAGTTTGATTTAAATGCTATGCTGTTGAAATTTTTTATTGCTCATCTTCTTAATACTTCATTTCACATTCAGAAAACCAAATACATTCTATTCAAATGTAATTAAGTAATACTGAAAGCAATGACATCGACAGAAAGTCAATTGTATGAAGTATTGAAAGCAAAACAATAGTCTTAATTGGTGTTCAAAGCATAGCTACTATCTGATCAAACGGCTCCACTGATTTAGACAGATAATGAATTTTGTCCTATGCATGCCTGCATTCAGCAGACATTAACACTGGATAACATTTTCAATTTTCAAAAGTTAATTACCGATTGGAAATACTAATAATACCAATAATTACTAGTTCATCATGTCATTTTGAAGGCTGTACTAATATGTATGCTTTTTAATGAAACAGTTTCTATTATTAATGGATTTTCTATTAAAGGCAGTGTCATTCATACCACAGTCTGAGGCTGTGCACCTTACATTACGTTGTCACATTTTATGGCTATAGAATATTTTTTATAATTTAGTACTCAAGAAAAAAACAGATACACAGTTCTTCAACTGAAAAAAAAAAGTTGCATAATGTTTTACTTCTACAATTTTCCTCTTAAAATATGCAAGCCTAACAGCCTAACGGAACATTTTCCCTCTTAAAAAAAAACAAAACTCTGTTGAGAAGTAAATGCAACCAGCATGACACTTGTAAATAATGATTAGCCCAGTGATGTGAGTATAGGTAATGATAAGCGGGATGGCACAGGGTACAATGGACAGCACTGCTGTTCTCTGGTTCGATTCTTGGTTATAATGCCTTCTACATGGAGTCTGCATGTCCCTCCTGTGTATGCGTGGGGTTTCTCCAGTTACTACAGTTTTCTCTCAAAAACATGCAGTAAGTTGACTGGTGACTTGTAATTTTCCTCTGTGTATGTGCTGTGTAAGTTACACAAAAGAAAAGCCTGGTAATCAATATACATTCCCTACATGGCATGTAAAAGCTACAAGAAAAACCCAGCCAGGCTAGAGTTTTCACTGTCAGATACCTTAAACCTTCTGTAATAACTCTGATGCCTGCAAATCACGAGCGTGGGTGGATGGAATGGTAAATGAGACAGCACAGGACTCGGGCCTTGAGTTTCCCACTTTAAATTTAAATCTACCTTTATCTGTTTGACCAAAGTATGTTTTTGTGTCATGTGAAGGTACTACATTTCATCAGATAAAAAATAAGTAAAATATAAACAATGTTTGGAATTTTCAGTGTTTTTAATTCTGCTTATTAAACTGAAAGATGTGATGCACTTGACAATGAGAAATCAATCCTTCTCTTTCACACTTTACAAGTTTAGACTGATGCTTCCAGTCAGTATGAAAACACAAACATGGACTGCAGTGCTGTAACTTGCAATTTTCTCAAATGGCAAATTACTGTATATATCACATGCAATAGGAAGTGAGACTAAAGATGCTGTTACAATGTCGATACTGAAATAAAATGTTGCTGCTTTTATGATGGGTTGCTATTAGGCACCTTAGTACAAGTACACTTTATCAGAAGAAAATAAGCTGCAAAATGCTTAGATTATAGTGAGCAGAGCTTAGAGACTACATTTAGTGTTCAGGTGTTTCAGAACAGCATGCACAGCCACAGATGGTGCACAGTTAAATACACTCACATTTATTTACAATTGCCTTTGGATACTTGTCATCTCACATATAGTCAATCCATCTTCTTCTTCTTTCGGCTTTTCCCGGTTAGGGGTCACCACAGTGGATCACCTGTCCGCTCATGACTGGCAGTGGAGTTTTACAGTGTTGAGTTGCCAGCCCAGCGCCCAACCTTCCACAGAAGGCACACACACGCACACACTCATACCTATAGTCAATCCATAAGCAAAACATTTTAATAAGGAAGTAAATATGTAAATTTAATAAGAAAGTAAATATGTAAATTAATTCAACAAGTGAAAGAAACTGTGTAGCAAGACTCATGGTCTCTTCCTGCATACCAGAAGCAGCAAATAGGCTGTTTTGTCTACATTGCTACAAAGCATGGGAAACACAGGCTGAATTATGCTCCTGTCAATCAATATATACCCCGTGAACCATCAAAGGGCATGTATAGGCAATGACTTGAAGCTCAGTAATGCAGGCTTCTCAGTAGCAAATTGCATGGAGTCAGGACTCCAAACAAGGAATGTGAAAAGAGTGTAGGGGAAGGCCATGCAGACCAGGTAAAGTGCACAGCAAACAATTGTTAAATGTTGTGATATTGTACTTAACTGCATAATAACAGCATATAACAAAATATACACTTTATACCACACTCATAACTGCTCCTGTTTTTTTGTGTTTGGACTTACAAAAAAAAAACATTTTCTGTACAGAAAGTCCAAAACATCAAGGAAGTTATTAAGGAAATGGCACCAAACAAGAAAGGAGAACCACAGACAAATCTGGAGAAATACCAAAGTGAAAAAAAATTACTGTTGGATAAACATAGCATGTTTTTTTTTTTTTTTTTTTTTTTTTTTTTTACATTTAATGACTCTCCCTCATATGTTAGAATATAGGGTGGTACTCACAGATGTTTGTACAGATGGGATAGTGGTATTCTTGATGCTTGTAACTGAGTGTAGCAAAGGTGCGATTCATACAGGCCATTTACACTACTGCACAAGGCCTGAAAAATAATGACATGCAAATAAGAAATGGTGTAATGTGTAGTATGCTAATAAGGTGGGTTTGCAATTCATAGTCCAACATCTCTGCAGTACATGTGTCCATTGTTAAATGCAGTGCTTTGCCTTTGATATTGGAGTTGAAATCCACAAACTTGTTTGTCCAAGTATGCAGAAGCACCTCCCTGACACACAAATGAATTATTTCTCCCAGTAACCTCTTCATTAGTTTGTATAAAGTATGCACAAGCACTTAAGATGACAAAATAAATTATTTTGCCTAGCGATCACTTCAGCAATCTGGCCCTGTATATACAAGGACTTCCCTGACACACAATTAATTATTTCCCATAGCGACCACTTCAGCAACATTTCCTAGCATACACAAGCACTAAATGGAATATTCACCCAAGCAAACCCTTCAGTAACATGCTCCAGTATGCAAAAGCACCAAAATGAAACATTCACCCAAGTGACCCCTTCAGTAGCATGCTCTAGTGTGCATAAGAACCATAATGAAACATTCACCCAAGTGATCCCTCAGTAACATGCCCCAGTATGCACAAGCACCAAAATGAAGAATTCACCCAGTGACCCTTTCAGTAACATGCTCTGATATGCACAAGCACTAAAATGAAACACTCATCCAAGCGGTACTTTCAGTAACATGCTCTGATATGCAGAAGCACTAAAATGAAACATTCATCCAAGTGACTCCTTCAGTAAAATGTCCAGGTATGCGAAACACTGAAATGAAACATTCACCTAAGTGACTGCCTTCAGTAAAATGTCCAGGTATGCATAAGTACTGAAATGAAACATTCATCCAAGCAAACCCTTCAGTAATATGTCCAGGTAGGTACAAGCACTAAAATGAACATTTCCCAAGAGACCCCTTCAGTAAAATGTCCAGGTATGAATAAGCACTGAAATGAAATGAAATATTTACCCAAATGACCCTTTCAGTAATACGTCCAGATATACACAAGCACTAAAATGAAACATTTCCCTAAGTGACCCCTCCAGTAAAAATGTCCAGGTATGTAGAAGCAGGTCCTTCTTGCATCTCTGTATTCTGACTTAAACCTGCTGCTTTCTGGTATAACTTTAGGGCTATTTACACACTTTATATGCAAATTAGTTCATTACAGATGCATGTCTATGAATCAAATTCATGCCTATAAGCATAAAGCCCCTTAAAAGAGTAGTAGCTGTTCCCCTAGAGCTTATGCATTAGTCATGTTATGCATTTCCAGTAGGGGGCATGTATACATAGAGTCTTCCACATTTCCATAGTCAACCTGAAAATAGGGGGCATGTTTACATAAAGTCCTCTGCATTTCTGTAGTCACCCTCATGATAGGGGGCATGTTTACATAAAGTCCTCTGCATTTCTGTAGTCACCCTGACAGTCGGGGATCTGCATAACCTCATAACATGGGTTTATATTACTATGTCGAAAGATATTTCTGTCGAACACCTCTCCAGCAACACCAAACCATCGAAATTCACTTCTGCAAATCATGGAATTTTTCCCAGGGTAAGGAAGTAGTTGGCCAACTCTGCAATTTGCCCTTTTCATCACTGTAATGCGAACTCAGAGTTGGTATATACAGCTGGTGGGTGAGTTTGATTTACTGCGGTTTGTGTTCCATTGTGCTACAAGGTAATTGTTTCATTGCCCTGGGAAAAATTCCACGATTTGCAGAAATTAATTTCAATGGTTTCATGTCAATGGAGAGGTGTTTGATGGAAATGCCTTTCGACAAAATAATACAGACCCCATAACACCATTCTTCCTTGATCACCGCTATGAAAATCAGTGCTCCAGACTATGAATAAGGCCCACAGTCTTAAGTAGTTACATGATTGGACAGTTTATGCATGTAAAATAACCCTGTCAAGGCAGCAGTGTTACTAAAAGTCCATAAGTATAACATTTTCCATTTCTTAACTAGCTATAAGTAGGGAAACTGCCAAGCACACTGAGCATTTAGACTAAGAATCCTATGTTGCAGTACTGCCCTATTTTAATGCAGTAAGGCAGTTGGGCTACCCTATACAGTACTACATTTGACAGCTAATTATGATGTCACCATGTGATAGCACTGCAATGACCCTCAAATGTGGAACACTATAACTGGGATACAGTGGTTTATGTTTGTTTACTCTTGCAAGTCTTTTGTTTTCATAACTGTATACACATATTTTGTATAATTTTACAAAGTATCTCTGTGTCACCCTGGAAAGTATACAGGGATGGTACATTATACTTTTTTGGGAGGGGATCCACAGGATTGACAAAATGATAATTTTCTTGTACCCAATAATTCCATTTTAAACTCCATAGAGGTGAGCCCTTGGCTGCTACCCATTCTAGGAAATGTTTAACCACATGTAGTTCCTGTAGACAAGCATCCATCCTTGATCTCACCAGATGTTTCAAAAGATTGCATAATTTGCTTTGGAAAACCCATTTGTATGTACTGAAATCCAAAACATATAATTTAAATATTGCTTTACTGAAATACTAAACATGCTGTTATTCTCAATAAAACTGAGTACTGAATATGATTCTTCTGCACTTTATTAATGCATGGCAAGTCTAAAGTTATTTGTCCTTCCTATTTTAGCATGTACCTCCCCAACTTTGACATATACAATCCCTCTACTGTCAATATCAGAACCAAAAACTTAGCAAAATAAACAAGTAACTAGAAAATCAGAATATCTTGAAAACAAAGCACCTAGCTCCTGCAAGACAAAATAGCCAAACAGCTATGTGACAAGTCAGAGCTTGCAATTCCCTCACCATAGCAGATAGGTTCACACTAGGTAGACAACTATATACCTAGCCAGACAACTATATACCTAGCCGATAACCAGACAGTGAGAAAGAAACCCTGTAACGTGTGTCTGTGAGGTAAACACTTTAACCATTATGCCAACCCCCAATTTATAAAGAAGTGTCAGATCTAATTATGAGTTAATCAATTGCTTCCATTTATTCTCTCTAATGAAACACAGATCAATTTGTTGAAGAAATTGGTGATCTTAATTGTCTGATTGCTAACTTGGTTCTAACCAAACCTCTCTGTTTTACACACATTATCTGGTAAAAAGTGTTGCTATCCATTGAGCACTCTATTGTCCTTAACCACATACTAGTGCTTTCAATATTAAATGAGGAATCCAGTTTTCTGCTATGGAGATTTCCAATTTAGTAGACACAAACACATCTTGATACTTTTTAGTAAGATAATTTTTCAGAAAGAAACTAATACTCTCTGGTGGCAGGCAGTAATTTCTAATTTGACAACGCTTCCATGGCCAACAAAACAATATGTCAGGCAACACAGATGTGCAGCAATGCAAAAACAGCATTTAATGAACTACCTAAATTAAAAAACGAGTGTATGCAGTGCTTTGGATATAAAATTTTCTGTGATAAATCTAGCAGTTGGCACAGGGGCTTACGGCTGTGAGGTGCAGTACCTGTGGAACAGGTTTTGATTTGCTCAGTCCTCATGTGCCCAATGTGTGACCTTGAGCAAGTCACTTAGCCTCACAGTGCTCAACTATCAACTGGAAATTTGGGATAGGCTTCTTAATGTTGCCCTGGACTGCAAGCCAAATAAATACCAATGAACCTGCAAACAATGCAAAATCACATTAAAAGCATATTAAAAGTAAACACCACTGGACAAATAAGAATGCATATGAATAATACAAATTCAGATAAAAAACGTATGGAAATTTGAGTCTACTTCACTTGACCTAAAACTCCTTTGACTGACACCCATTTGACCTAAATTTAATTTGACTGACAACTCATTTGACTGACTCCCATTTCACTGACATTTAAGACATAGACTTGTGGGTTTTCCTTCACCTGTGACTTGTGATAGAAAGAATTACTGTAACTTAGAATTCCGATAATCATGTAGAAAGTAGTGTTGTAGTGTTTCTAAATGTGGGTTTGTCTCTTTACATTTTTATGGGAAGTATCTAGTAATCTGGGAAATGTTTTGTGCATTCCCAGCAGTAGTGGCAGGGTGTAGAGTACTGTAAGGCAAGTTAAAAGTATATGCCCTTTTCCCCATTGTAGTGCAATCCTGGAGTTAGTATATATAATTAGGAGGGGGGTATAGTCCCCCACCTAGTTTGGTTGCACATTGTCCCGTTTCTGTTAAGAGGGTAATTAAGTAGATTTTAAGTTCTGGAAAGGGTTAGTTATTGGTGTTCTAAGTGTGCCTGTCTATGGTTTAAGATTTAGTGCGTTGAAATTTAGCATTGTAAGCTGTTGGTGAAATGGGAGTCAGTCAAAGGAGTTGCCAGTCAAATGAAATTTAGGTTAATTGGGTGTCGGTCAAATGGGTGTCAGTCAAATGAGTTTTAGGTCAAGTGAAGTAGATCCAAAAATTCTTAGTTACAGTTAAGAAAATACTGTTGAAAACAATAAAAAGAAAAAGAAAATCCAAGTAGTTCATTACTTAAAAATGAAAGGTGAAGAAGAGCAGCTGTGTATAAGAAGTACACATTTTACAAGAAAATATTCTAAATAACTGCATGTTTTCATAGATTATAAAAATTCTAATAAATCCTGGATGCAGATATAGGATATAGACACACACACACACACACACACACACACACACACACACACACACACACACACACACACACAAACACACACACAAACACACACACACACACACACACACACACACACACCTATAGATTACCCAAAAGTGAAAAGGGAGCAAATTCCCTTACCCGCATCCAACACCTGATCCCAATAAATCACTGTCAGTAACATTCATGAGGAATGTAGGTGAAAGATACAGCCCTGAAAAACAGCAATCAAACCAAGGCGCCCATGGTATGCTTCAGGTGTAATCACAGTTCCACCAACAATATGTTAATAGTGCAGACCTTCTATTTCCTTATAGTAACATTGCTATGCTCTGAAGGAATAAACTTTTGTTATAAGCTTTTTAAAACACATGGATGAATTGCATCGTGACAAACTGCAGGAATGTATGCATGTGTATATGTATATGTATATATATATATATATATATATATATATATATATATATATATATATATACACTAAGTTGACTGGCAGGTTGTCAAACAACTTATCAGATGTGAAAATCAGCTGCTTTAATGAGCCGGCTTCGTTTATATGAAGGATCACAGTACAGTGCGGGTAAGGGAATTTTACCTTTCCCCATTGCAGTATAGTCTCAGAATTGTTGTACATAATTAGCTGTGGGTAGGGGGGCTGCACCTCTGCAAAAAAAAAAGTTTACTATTTGTTGCTTTTCTCAATAGGATACATTTCATGCAGTTGTGCTCAATAAATTGTGGGTCAATATGGTGCTCTGTCGACAAAGTGACATAAATCTGTGTGTGTGTGTATTGTGCATGTATATATATATGCATGTGTATGTGTGTATGTATATATATATATATATATATATATATATATATATATATGTGTACATATATATATATATATATATATATATATATATATATATATATATATATATATATATGTATGTACTTGGCACTTCTTTCTCTATAGCATCAAATAGCACTAAAATGTTGAGAAACCTTTGTTTAAAGGCATTACTGGTTTGCCCAACATAAAAGGCATCACAGGAGCAAACCAGTTAATAAATCACCCATTGTGTTACATATGTTGTTATACATTTTATTTCAAAAACTTTGTCAGTGTTGACTGATGTAAAGTAGTTAATCTTACAGGCAGATTAACAAAACATACAATATTCACAAGGTGACAAGTTCCTCAAACTACATCTAGGCGCACATAGGTTTATATAGGTTCATAGGTTGGTCTAGTCTATCAGCTCTAGGGCCTATACAAGCCTAGCCATAGCAATTCCCTGGATATTTCTTCCCACAAAATTTTCTTCCCTTCATGTCATTCCTTATTTATAATAATTCCTTATAATATTTACATCCCTTCATGTCATGTCATGAAGACATTCATATCTTATGAAGCAAGATAATAGTTGATCTAAATTTTCATCCCTCCTATATGTGAATTGACAATGTTCAGATAAAAGAAACAGGAAAAAAAATTATCACTAGTTAACAAACACCAATGTTCCTGAATAACAGACTTAACTGTGAACATATTGGTACTAAATGGTAAGATTACATTTAAACTTATTGTTGTTCACACTCTTACACTGACTGTTACTGCAAATCAAAAAATCCACCTAGAATTCTGCTCTACCTTTTCTTTAAAAGAAAAAATAACATGCCTAGCATACCCACCAATTATTAGTCTTTCTTCCAAAAGAAAACTCTTATTTGATAACTATATCATTCACTACATATTGTTTTTTGTTCTCAGAAATGATTTCAAGTGATATTCTTTTTAATATGACTGAATGACAAGAAGAAAAGTGTAGGAATGAATTCTTGATTAAAAAAAAAAGTTTTCTGAATAACGTGGTAGATAAAATTACCGTCCGATCTCTTACTTACCAAAATATCAAAAAAAAAAAATCATTAGAGATAAATTATAAGAAATGGTAAAAAAAGTCATTATTCTTTAAGTAGGCAACACAATTCAATAAGCTACCTAAAGAAAAAATAACATGCTTAGCATACCCCCCATTTATGAGTCTTTCTTCCAAAAGAAAACTATTATTTGATAACTAGATAATTCACTACATATTGCTTTTGTTCTCAAAAATGATTACAAGTGATATTATTTTTAATATGACTGGATGACAAGAAGAAAAGTATAGGAATGAATTCTTGGTAAAAAAAAAAGTTTCCTGAATAATGTGGTAGATAAAATTACCGTCCGATTTCTTACTTACCAAAATATCAAAAAAAAAATTAATTAGAGATAAATTATAAGAAATGGTAAAAAAAAGTCATTATTCTTTAAGTAGGCAACACAATTCTGTAAACTACCTAAAGAACCATCCCAAAGAAGCCAACAGTCATCCTAGTGGTGATGCCACATGTTCATAATTGGCAAAACATTATCCTGGATTTCACAACAAATCTTTTTAATCACTGCACTCTTCTGTCATGAAAGGAAATACTGCCACCCCAGCAATGTGGAATTTTGTAAATAATTATATGCCATTTGTGAATATCAACATGACTCATATGCTTGTGTTACTTAAAAAAATGTAAAGACAGTGTACCCAACTGGATTAGAACAGACATGTACCTGCACTATTGTAACTGTTTAGATGTATATATTATATTATTGTATATTCAACAATGGAAACTGGAACACAAGATGTTAATTTCATAAAATAGCTGAAATTAAATTACTTTATGGCAGCAAGTAATAGGATGTCTATACTAGGGAGCACTCTGTGTTCTCTTGAAAGAGAAATAATTACTAGGCTTGAGATGTGGAAGTGTTTTATTGCATTATGATTCCCAGGATCTGCCTTAGATCTAAGAAAAGCCCTGTCTGTGTATCTTCACAGGTAGATGCTAAATGCTACAAGCTGTATCAATAGTTGTTTTTTAGCTGGGATAGAGTAAGGTGACAAGGAATGATGTCATTCTGCAAGCTATCCCAGCAGTAATATTTGAAATATTAATTTAAGAACTCTCTGAGACAGACTGAGTATTCTGTATTTTTCTTTGACCTAACAACATCAGCTGGAAGGCCCACTCACCACATCTGGTTTGCTTTGCTCTGTAAATAAGTTAACTAGAATATAGTAATTCTCTAGATATAGTCAGGAATATAGCAAAACTTAATTTAGATGTTTTCATTTATTTATTTGAGACTATCCTGCAATGTTGTTTCAAATATTTCCTGTGATTTTGAACTCTGATGTTATTGTAATTATATACTAAGTATTTTCTTGTTCTTTTATTATTTATTATTAAATATATTTAAACATTTCATTGTGGCTACTTGTGAGACATATTTAAGTTCTGAGAGTGGTAGCGTTGTCGCCTCATAGCAAGACGTTGTCCCATTCGATTCTCAGCTAGAGCATCTTCTGTGTGGAGACATACATGAATGGGGCATGCCTTCATTGACGGTTGAGCATCAGGGCTGGTAACCCGGTATGTAAAAATCCACTACCAATCATTAGCGGGCCAGAGTTCTGCTGTGGCGACCTCTAACCGGGAAAAAACGAAAGAAACAAACAATTTAAGTTCTGAGAGTACATGCATATTTATTTGATGACACTGTGGGACACTCTTAGTCTTGCTGTTGGTCAAGCTACAATTTATATTAATAGTAACATTACACAGTAAGATTGGCCACCCATTGTTAAGAGCCTTAAAGTAGCTGATAAGGTGCTGGCTGGTGGCAGTGAAAACTACCTTATAGTCTGGGCAGAAGGGGGCATAGCTAGTAAACATGTGCCAGTCTTTCCCAGGTGTGTGTGTCTGTGTATAAATCAAACCTCAAAATGTGTGTGTGTGTCAACTACTTGGGCAGAGACACTAAGCACTGGTTGGACAGAGAGGGTGCTGGATGCCTTGGTTTGGCCACTCAGCTGACATCTTAACTCTATAGATGTGCCACTGGGAAGTCTGACTGGTGATCTGGAGGAAGAGGGAAAAAAACAGCCCCGGACTGACTGTGGTCTCTGTGTGCTCTAAAGGGAAATTGTACTTGGTGCAGAGAGCTGCATCTGGAAATACTGTGTGCATAACTTGCCATCCTCATAATGTAAGTCCCCCACTGGTGCTAGTAGTGAGGATGAAGTTTCACCGATTACAGGTCCAGTGGTGGGGTGTCACACCTTCAGCTGAAGGTAAATTTTACCATCACAATAAAAAACATTAGATACTAGGACCAGCTCAAGAAACCCAAAATAAATTCATTAAATTCAACAGGTAAATAGAAATGGTTTCCAAATAAAGCTTAACATTATCTAGACCTTTTCAGTGGGGTAAACATGTATATAATGATTCTGCATCCAATAAGTTTAAAGGACCAATTACAGACCAGGTTTAGCGCTTTCAACTAGAAATACTAGTCTTCATCAGAACCATACAAAACAGGTTTAAATAACAAACATTTAAAGATATATTACACATAAAACACAAAAAAAGATTTATGTTTTAGCAAATGGTAAAATTCTGTATACTTGTAAATGAATGTGAATGTAGTAGTCATGTTGATAAATAAAAATCAACACTTATATGATGTAATGCTAAATAAATCACCACAATCGATATGATGAAGAATATACCTTCAACATTACTGAGACAACACTAGAAATGGTTTTATACTAATTGACTCGTTTAGTCAACAAAATCTGCCACTTGCTCTCTAGTGCTGATAACTGCATTTTCCAATTTCCACCAAAAACAGAATTGTCAATGATGGCAAAACGGAAAGTGTGATCTTCGCCTTGTTCAAGCATATGCCTGTATAGGGCGTTCTTACTGTCTTTCTTCTGAATACGATAGTAATGTTTTCTTAAGATTCCTTTCCGTTTTGAATATACCACTTTGGTGGTATTGCAATTCCCTGTCCTAAACTTAATGAATGTGTTGTTGGTGTCCCTTAAACTAATATGTTTGACCTCATTAATGTGTCTACACTGTTTGCAAGTGCCACATTTTTTGGTACCCCTAAAGATGTCTTTTTTGCCACTATCCTTAATATTATTTTCCAAAATTCTCCCTTTACCTTATTTTCTATATTGAATAACATTGTATAACCTCTATTCAGGAACAAATTTTTGATGGTAACCATTTACATTTTCAGTGGATGATTGTTGAAAATATGTGGTGGATGATTGCTGGTGAAATACAGGTAGTCAGTAGATGAAGTGTTTCACAAAAAATAAAGATGTCATCGGAAAAAGTTGTTGATTCTGCATCCAAACTACGCAACAATGTAGTATATACCACCTGTAACTCAGACACCAGTTGCAAAAAGTGTGTAGTGTCATGTATTCTAGACCTAACTTCACCCAATAAAGGTTTCAAAGCTGTCTCAATAAATAATTACAAAGATTCTGTAAGACAACCGGAACCTGAGACAATAAGTTGATGAGGAACAATGTCCTACTACTTGTGCATCTTGCAAGCAGATAAAAATACTATTTTTTCCTGTAAAAATCAACCATCAGTTGCCTCATCAAGTAATTAGTAATAATTCCCTGTTTCACAGATGAATAAGGGAAGGCATCAGTGGTTTGTTTTAAATATTTATATATTTATATCTGCATATCTACACACACACATACACACACACACACACACACACACACACACAAATGTGTGTGTGTGTGTATATATATATATATAATATATATATATATATATATATATATATATATAGACACACACACACACACACACACACACACACATACATTTAGTAAGAGGTACCCCTCTTCCCTGGAGGGGAACTAAAGTTTATGTTCAGAGTGGAGGAATAAATACAAACCCCTTTTAGGGAATGGATTAATGAAAAGAAAAGAATTTTGAAAGAGCTCTAGTAATATAATACAGTCCCCAATCCCTAATAATTAACAACATAAGTAATAATTGGAGCATTTTAAGACTAGTCCTGCCATTTTCAAATTATTATGCCCTGAACCACAACGTATTTATAAAACAGGTCGTAATTTTAAAAAACGTATTTGAAAATGGGCACAATTATAATGGCAATGGTGAGCTGACCAAATCTTAGACTTCTAGATGTCGTATGTGTAGTATTCCTTTATTTCTAAGGAGAAAGTTCTTATTTTAGAAAGTATATGTTCTATGGTAGTATTCAGTAAGGGGAATTGCTCTTCTAAACTTCTAAATCAGTTGTGCACCTAGGCAAATATTCAGGATGTCCAGCATATTATGTGAACAAAATGGAACATCACCTTTGCAAACATATTTATGAACACAATTACAACATAATTAATGGGAATGATGATAATGTATTATTTAAACATTCTCTTTCCTGTCAGTGCTTTACTAAGTTCAAGTTTGGTATTTTGAAACAAATAAAACCTAATCAATGTTCTGGTAATGTTAAAGTATTGTTAGAAAATAAAGAATTGTGGTGGCAACTTAGGTTGCAAGCAACATGCTTTCCGCGTTTAAATGAAAATGCTTCTATTAAGCCAGTTTTACAATGAAGTCTGTTAAATTATAATTGCATGTATCACTTTTTATACAAGTTCTACACTTTTTTTCACTGTTTTAAACATATCTATTTAATACTTAATATTTGTTGTGCAATAATTTAATTTGTATATAACTTTTAGATAGGGAATTCTTTTCTAATTATTTAAATTAAAGACGGGATCTAGAAGTTCGACTGCAGAATCCTATACTAAGGCACTGTATGAGCACATCCACTCGTGCATGAATTGCGCCATCCCAAATAGAACCAAGATGCTCTTCTCCAAAAAATGGAAGCCAATCTGATGGTCCCCTGCTATAAACAAACTATACAACAGAAGGAAGAAACTGTTGCAGAAAACAGGAAAATCCCAGGATGCAAAAAACTCCCTCACCAGCCTCTGTAAGAAGCTGTGATTCCTCAAAAGCTAGTTATGAAAATAAAATTGCCAAAGACAACCACAAGGCATTCTATAGTTATGTCAAGAATCTAAATGGCAATGCTCAGATCTGCTCTGAGCTACAACAGAATAGCATTAAATATACTGATCCCAAGGATATTGCCAATATCCTGGTAGATCGATTTAGTGCCAACTTCACTCCCCTCTCACCCACTAAAGGGCCCATCTCAATACCATAAGATTACCAAATTCCGATAATCACAGCCACACAGGTAGAAACAGCACTCTCCAAAGCTAAGAATACAGCATCTGTGGGACCAGATGACATCCCAAGCTGTGTACTACATGAACTACAAAATGAACTGGCACCCCACCTAAGTGTCATGTTTAATCATAGCCTCACCTCAGGCTTCATGCCCACTGAGTGGCGCACAGCTACAGTTATCCCACTCCACAAGGGAGGGTCCACCTTGGATCCCGGGAACTACCGTCCCATCAGTCTGACAAGCCTGATCTGCAAGGGCTTGGAATGTATTATCATAGAACTTATAAACAAAGACATTGGCAACCTTCAGACAATGGACCCCACCCAGTTTGGGTTTGTGAAGGGCTGATCTTGTCTCCTGAATCTGACTGACTTCTTCGAATCGGTCTCCAGAGCTGTGGACAAGGGTAAGGTGGTCCACACAGCCTATCTGGACCTCGCCAAGGCCTTTGACACCATCCCCCACTCTGGAATCATAGATAAACTTACTAAGCTGGGCATAAATCCCTATGTCACTCGATGGGTTGCCAACTGGATTCCTGACAGAACCCATACTGTAAAAGTAGCCGACTCCAAATCCAGCTCCAGACAAGTGACAAGTGGAGTACCTCAGGGTTCAGTCCTGGGACCACTCTTGTTTGGCATCTACTTCTCTGAAGTACAGGCCAACACTAAGCGACTCTGGCTAACAAAGTTTGCAGATGACTGCAAACTGGGAGCCATTATTAAATCCCCAAATGATGTGGATATTCTACAAAAGGGCCTTACAGAAACAGATGCCTGGTGCCAGAGCCATGGGCTCAAGCTTAATGCAAAGAAATGTATAGTTATCCCCTTTGGAAAAAAAACATGTACCCATGAACTACCACATAGGTGGAAGGGGACTAAACATCGAAAGTGTGATGAGAGACTTGGGGACACAAGTGGACAGTGGTCTCACTTTTGATAACCACATCGCCACAACAGTCAGGAAATCCTTCTACGTGGCACACCTCATCACTAAGGGCTTTTCATCCAGAAAAAAAGAGATCATTGTCCCACTGTACTCATCCCTCATTAGACCCATTATAGAGTATAATGCCCCATTTGGTATGTACCTCACAAGACATCTGCAACAGCTGGAAAGGCCACAGAAATACCTCACTAAAAGAATCACAGGCCTAAAGCAGATGCCATATGCTGACCGTCTAAAAAAACTCCAGCTATACTTTGTGCATATCGTCTACTCAGAGGCGATCTCTGCTTAACATACAAGGTCATGTCAAACCATGAGCTGTTGGACATGCTCCACTTAAGAAATCCCAATCCCTCAGACAGTGGTGACTGGTGACTTCAAATCACTGGGGGGCTGCAGGAGACGCTGAATGGGTGGGGTCAAAGGGAAGGGGTGTGGTCAACCATAAAGGGGAGGAGCTATGCACAAAACCACAAAAAACTAACTTTAATTAAATACGCTGCCCTGGGTGGCAAACCATCATTATGAAAGTCCAATCAAGACAAAAATAAGTGTAGAAGAATAAAAATATTTCAGTGCATTGGCTGCATGACAGCTTACTTAATATCGAGATGGAAACAAAAGGTTGTGAGGCATGAAAAAATAAATTACTTTTTAAATACATTACTGGAATGCCAGTCAAAATCAATTATAAGAAAAACCAGAAGCACTCAACTCAAACCACTTCTCCTTGCACTGTAGTTCTAATTATAATATATTCAGCTTTATTAAAGTACCAAGTAACATGCTGAAAGTAGAAATCTATGTGATGCCCCCACTTGTAAAAATGTTTCTTATCCAAAAAAGACATGCTGCCTGACAACTTGTTTTATGGGGAAAACATGATAAAAGTAAAAAATGAAAGCTCAAGATACATTGCTTAAAGGATTACTGTACAGGTTATGGACCACACATGATTGGCATTCTGTTTAGTTTATGGGTAAAGTCTGTAGAGATGACTGGAAGTCTCCAACAAGTGTAATGAGCTTTTTAAAATAATGGAATCCTGTCCTTTAATACCCAAGGCTTATACATTATCTAGTCAAGTATTCTCTGCATGGCAACAACAGAAAGGCTTTCAATGTTGGCAATTCTTTAACAGTATGCTTATTAAAGCTTACTTGCATCTTACGATGTCAGACAAGCTTACCTTATGGTCATTAAAGCATTGCTACTTAAACACAGAGCAACAGGCACTTTGAGTAATAAGCATAAATCTGAGTAATAAGCATAAATCAACAGTACAAAAATATGACAGAAACCAGACCATTCTGCAAAATCAAGGACAGATGAAAAGCCACTGTAGTACTTATGCAGTGTGTCCTCCCCATCCAAGGTAGATACAACTACTCCTTGCCTTGCTTGGACACATCCAGAGTCACTACATGGGGAGTGGGGTGCAACAAGCATGTCACAATTTGAAATCTCTCGCTGACTGTGATGGCCCTGACACATTTGTCATACCTCTCAACCTCAAGAGCAAGAAATCTGGACAAAGCCATACACAGAAGTGGGACAAGGCCCAACAATAAGGACAATTTTTAAATATTGCTCTAATAAACTTAGAAAGATAATAGAATAGGTCTTGCATTAGTATGAATTTTCTGAAGGGTATAAAATCTGAAACTCAAATGTCTGTCATTTTCTAACTTCAGTCTTTAGTGATTTGTCACTAATTTGCCAAAAACACAATTTTATGAAAAATGGACCAAAAATGTGATGCAAAAATATAAAATAGACACACAATACAGCTGCTACCTGTCAAAGAAGGGACACTTTAATATTAGTACTGCTACCTTGAGCAGCTGACAAAATAAAAGAATCTACATGCATTTCAAGTAATCTATAACTTTGATTATTACAGTTATTTCTTAATTGTAAACCCTCCATGTTTTCTTCCAAAATTGCTATTTTCAGAGGGATTATTAGGGGAAGAGCAACATTTTGAGCCAAAAATTGGGGACAGTTGAGAGGTTGGCTATGCCTAATTCTATAAAGCAATTTATTTGCATGTATCTCTCAACCTGTTAATGCAGTAAATCTGAACAAGGCAAAATATATTGGGGCACATATAAACAGTACTAAAAATTGCTCTTGTATAAATTGAGACAGTTGATAGAACAGCTCTTACTTTAACATGCATTTTTCTGAAGGTTATGAAGTCTGAAACTTATTATTTAGTGACTTCTGGCAAATCATTTAGGAATTAAAACTACAAATTTTATGAACAACAAACCAAAAATAAGAAGCAAAAATCTATTCATTCTTTGAAAATCTGGACAGTTGGGAGCTATAGTTCAGCTGGGCCTGTCTGAGTTTGCTGCCCCCCCCCCCGACAAAATAATGGTTGAATGGAGCCTCTGCAGCCATTCCAATGAACCATTACTTGGCTATTTCACTCCATTTACCATAAACACTAATGTGCATACTGCTTTACTTCTATGATGAGTTGGACTTCATTTGAAAGTTTTATTTTGTATTTTACAGCACAAACACTAAGTCATCTGTTAAACAAAGCAATGCAGTCTCACAATGAAAACTTAGCATTAAAACTTCTCTGCCCTTGAAACTCACATTCATTGAAACAGCATTGAAACCCACATTCAAAGTAAATACATTTTGCCAGTGGCAGATAAAGATTAATTTTGGGCTGTTTTCGAATCATAGGCCCCTTGCATATGAAACATACATGTGCTCTTTGATACACCTTCCTCATTGTACTAAAATTATATTCCTTGTACAATACAGTACACTTGTTAGAGGGTGTTTTAAATTTGTTTTGAACATTTTTCCAGTAAGCAACGAAACAAACCATATGCACCCATAATGGCAAAACTGCCCAGTTGAGAACATTTATCATAAAAAAGTCTACTCAGACTTCCACAGTCCACCATTATTAGTTAATATACGCAATTCTACAGTCCACCATTATTAGTAAATATGCACAATTCCACAGTCCACCATTATTAGTAAATATGCACAATTCTACAGTCCACCATTATCAGTAAATATGCACAATTCTACAGTGCACCTTTATCAGTAAATATGCACAATTCTACAGTCCATTATCAGTAAATATGCACAATCTCTGAAGTAAGTCATCTAAATAATTCCACATTAAAGAAATCTGTAACTAATGAAGCGGTTGCTGCTAGCAATCACCTTTATATTTCATGGTTTCATCGAAAAATAAAGTGTCTGTTGCCCCTCAGGAATAAATTGCCTATATATAACATTAAAAAAATGATAAGCTAGTAATAATATTGCAAGAGGAAATGGATGGCAAACTGATAACGAACTCATAGTTAGTATCTTCACCAAGGAGAACATTCTCAGTACGGCAGCATCCACCCTTTGTGGGAGTAGAACCCACAGCCTTCTGCATCAAAAGCAAGTACACAACCTGTTGTGCTATAGTATTAACTAGGCAAAGCACTAAACTTCTATTCCCCTGCAGCTCTCAGCTCCTTGTAAAATCTACTCAATACTCAACTGCATCTCAACTTCGCAGCTCAAGAAAACTGGAAAAAGCCAAAATGTATTGGGGGGTCAAAGCCCAAAACCAGGGACACATTAAACATTGCTTGTATAATCTTGGAAAGTTGCTAGAATAAAATGTGTTGCCACCATATATTTTACTGCCAAGGTCCCTGAGTAAAAAACAGTCAGAGTAACATACCACTATGCCACATCAGCTGCTTTGTAAAAGAGGAAGACTGAAACTTAAATGGCTATCATTTAGTGAATTCAGTTCTCACCATAGCTGTCAACCTCTTAGTAAAAAACACCTGGACAAACCCAGTAATGAGGGAATACAGCCCTCAAACATATTCAGTGAATTCAGTTCTTGCCATAGTTGTCAACCTTAGCACAAAAACCTGGACGAAGCCAATAATGGGGGAATACAGTCCCAAAAATAGGGACAAATTTAAAATATTCATCTTATAAACTTAGAAAATTGCTAGAAAAAAAGGTTGTGCTACTATGTATTCTGAAGAACATGAAGTTTGAAATTCAAATGCCGGTCAATTTTACTGCGGACAGAACAAAACAATTTTCAGCAGAGACGCAGGGATTAATACTGCAGACACGTCTTTGTAAAATGGCAGGGCACCAGAGCAAATCCACACAAACACAGGGAGGAGATGCAGACTCCACACAGAAGCCACCCCAACCAACAATCAAACCAGAAAACCTATAGCTGTGAGGCAACAATACTGCCACTGCACCATCAAATCTGCAAGGAATTAAACATTCAGAAACCTGAAGTCTGAAATTCAAATGCCTGTCAATTTTACTGCGGACAGAACCAAGACAATTTTCAGCAGAGAGCGGGGATTAATACTGCAGACACGTCTTTGTAAAATGGCAGGGCACCAGAGCAAATTCACACAAACACAGGGAAGAGATGCAGACTCCACACAGAAGCCACCCCAACCAAGAATCAAACCAGAAATCCTATAGCTGTGAGGCAACAATACTGCCACTGCACCATCAAATCTGCAAGGAATTAAACATTCAGAAACCTGAAGTCTGAAATTCAAATGCCTGTCAATTTTACTGCGGACAGAACAAAAACAATTTTCAGCAGAGACGCAGGGATTAATACTGCAGACACGTCTTTGTAAAATGGCAGGGCACCAGAGCAAATCCACACAAACACAGGGAGGAGATGCAGACTCCACACAGAAGCCACCCCAACCAAGAATCAAACCAGAAAACCTATAGCTGTGAGGCAACAATACTGCCACTGCACCATCAAATCTGCAAGGAATTAAACATTCAGAAACCTGAAGTCTGAAATTCAAATGCCTGTCAATTTTACTGTGGACAGAACAAAAACAATTTTCAGCAGAGACACAGGGATTAATACTGCAGACACGTCTTTGTAAAATGGCAGGGCACCAGAGCAAATCCACACAAACACAGGGAGGAGATGCAGACTCCACACAGAAGCCACCCCAACCAAGAATCAAACCAGAAAACCTATAGCTGTGAGGCAACAATACTACCACTGCACCATCAAATCTGCAAGGAATTAAACATTCAGAAACCTGAAGTCTGAAATTCAAATGCCTGTCAATTTTACTGCGGACAGAACAAAAACAATTTTCAGCAGAGACGCAGGGATTAATACTACAGACACGTTTTTGTAAAATGGCAGGGCACCAGAGCAAATCCACACAAACACAGGGAGGAGATGCAGCCACCCCAACCAAGAATCAAACCAGAAAACCTATAGCTGTGAGGCAACAATACTACCACTGCACCATCAAATCTGCAAGGAATTAAGCATTCAGAAACCTGAAGTCTGAAATTCAAATGCCTGTCAATTTTACTGCGGACAGAACAAAAACAATTTTCAGCAGAGACGCAGGGATTAATACTGCAGACATGTCTTTGTAAAATGGCAGGGCACCAGAGCAAATCCACACAAACACAGGGAGGAGATGCAGACTCCACATAGAAGCCACCCCAACCAAGAATCAAACCAGAAAACCTATAGCTGTGAGGCAACAATACTACCACTGCACTATCAAATCTGCAAGGAATTAAGCATTCAGAAACCTGAAGTCTGAAATTCAAATGCCTGTCAATTTTATTTAACACTTATTAATCAGGACAGTCTGACTTCGAACAAAAAAACAATTTTCAGCAGAGGCCCAGGAAGAAATAATGCAGACATGTCTTTGTAACATGGGAGGACACAAAAGCAAACCCACATAAACACAGGGAGAAGATACGGACCCCACAAAGAAGGAACCCCAGCCAAGAATCAAACCTGAGAACCTGCTGCTGTGAGGCAACAATGCTACTACTACACCATCAAATATCAAGCATTGCAACATATACAAACCACAGATATTATGAGGAACAGATCAGATTAAATATGAGGCAAAAATCTGCAATTTTTTTACAAATGGTGGTGGGTAGGGAACTCAAGTCTTTAACACCTGCATACAGGGTACAGGGTTCAAGCCTGAGGTATTCCCTACCACACCACCATGAGCACCTAGGGCATTTTCACACACACACACACACACACACAAAAGCTCTCCAATTCAAAGCACTAAATTCACACACACCTCTCTCCAGTCAAAAGCACTAAAGTCACACACACACCTCTCTCCAGTCAAAAGCATTAGAACCTCTCCAGTTCAAAGCACTAAATATCCAGCTAACACACACAGTATAAAGTA
The DNA here is from genome assembly GCF_019279795.1 of Protopterus annectens. Lineage (NCBI taxonomy): Eukaryota > Metazoa > Chordata > Ceratodontiformes > Protopteridae > Protopterus > Protopterus annectens. The sequence goes on from NC_056745.1 coordinate 936,519,258, forward strand.
AAACGCACCATACACTTACCAGTCTGTTCTCCATACCATATCCTGCCCTTAATACTCACAAAGACCCGAGATACCAAGTAAAGCTCCTTCCCGACGAGATCCCAAGTAAAAGCTCCCTCCCGACGACGAGACTGTTCTGACTGCTGCTGTTGCAGTCCGGACCCGACATATAATCCCAGCGAGTCTGTGCACTTTAAAAGTGCACAGACATCTCCTTGTGTCCCTCTATGGGGACTGCCGGACTGCCTTGAGCATGCGCATAGACCGATGTTAGTTGGGACTACTGCGCATGCGCAAAGTCCGCGAAATTTTAAAAATAATTTTTTGTTTTGTTTTTCTAATTTTTATTTTGAGGGGGCTGCAGTCCGGCAGCCCGATGCCACGAGCCGCCCCTGCCCTCAGAGCTACACGCTCCAGGGATCTAAACCTTATCATCACAATGAACAAAACATGCTGGAGGGATAGGTTCCTGACCCAGAGACACCCCATACTCTGGAATAGACTGCCCATACATGTCAAGCAGAGCGCCTCATTGGCCCTCTTCAAAAGAAACCTTGATGATTGGATGAGAGATAGGAAATTCGCCCCGGGGATCATGTCAGTCGCCCTGCTAGACAGGGGCCCAGAGAAGTAAATATTGTGGGAAAAAAATTCCAGGGAATTGTTATGGCTAGGCTTGCATAGGCCTTAGGGCCGATAGCCTAGTACCCGCCTAACCTATGAACCTATCAATTAAGTGCTGTGATGTAAAGTGCATATAAATGGTTGTTTTCTCATTTTGAAGAAGTTCTGGTTATGTGAGGATGAAAGTACTCAATCTGTTGTATTAAATCTTACTATTAAAAATGTTTTTTTTAGACATATTTTTGTGGATCCTTGGAACCTGACTTCCTGCATTACAACTGTTGTTTTCTTTAGTTGTTTTAGTAATGCTGCACCTTGTTTTTTTCTCATAGCTTTACATTCCTGAAAGTTGTAGCCAGCAAGAACTGTTGTACAGATGGTTAAAGCCTTAACTACAACCCATATGACCTAGGTTCAGTTGATAGCTCAGGCATATGAAGGATTGATACAAGAGGTTTGGCACACCCACCCACTGGAGATGATGTGCACTCAGGCTCATATCCCCACTGATCTCCATCAGATGCTGGGAATACACAGTGGGGTAGTGTCTCAGGGGACAGTGACTGAGATGCTGCAGAATCAGCATGATATGCTTACTTGTCACATTGCATGTCCATCCCATAAACATTAGACTGCATTCAGTGGAAAGAGATGTAGGGCATATCTGAAAAAAAAACTCCCAGCAGTAATATGACAGTGGCCTTTGGATCCTCATTCCCCTTGTGAGTCCTGCACATGGGACAGGATTAACAAGGACAGAACCTAGGGACAAGCTAATGCACAACTAGAGGAAGCCAAAATGAACCAAAATAGCATGCACGTTGCTAGGTAAGATGCAAAAAAATGTATTTAACTCTTTTATTTTCTTTGTAGGACAAAATGATAAAATAATACCAGTTACAGAAAAATATAATAATTGTTAGTCCAAAAAAAAAATACTATTAATTACACATTTGTTCTTTAACAAAGCTAAGCACTGTGAATTAAGTGAGTTGGATGATTGTTTAGCAATATACAGATTATCCAGTGGTATAAGAAATTCAGACTTGATTACAAGCTATGAATGTGAGTAGTGGAATCTGAATAAGTAGTGCTGAGTTAAAATAATTAAACTAGGATAAAGATACTTGTAAAACAGAATAATAAGCAATGAAAATAGTGCACTGCAAAAGTAATGAATACGAATGAGAGAGGCATGTGAGATACCAAGATAAGGGTCAGTAAAAAAGCGCATGGCATGCTTTAATTTCACATTTGCAGTTAAGGTGGCTATAAATATAAAAATAAGTTATGCACTCACCATAACATTCCATCTGAGTAGTTCTACTTCATTTGTCTTCAACCTGTGGGTATCGGATACATAACAGATCTGAGCCGGCAACTTCACAAGCATCTGCTCCTATCTACAAGCTCCTCCCCTACCCATAATACACCACCACTACCTTCCAACCCTCAGATCGAGTTTGCTGCACCCTACACTAAACAGCCTTATCCAAAACACCTTACACACACAAAAAGCCAGCTATGAGTGTTGTCCATATAGTAAGGCCAGGGGGAAGGTGGGAGGGACAGTTAAAGACAAATGAAGTAGAACTACTCAAATGGAACTTTATAGTGAGTACATAACTTCTTTATCTGAAGTAGTTTACTTAATTTGATCTTCAACCCGTGGGACAGAGTCCCCAGCTTCTAAACACCTGGGTGGCCCTCATAGAAGGATATTCCAGAGCACCGCAGAACCAAAGGATGCTCTCCTTTGAAAAATCAAATCCAATTTATAGTGAGAAATAAAGGTATGAGATGAGGACCAAGTAGACACAGAACAAATGTTGTCTACGGATACTCTCGACCAAAAAGCTGCAGAAGCAGCAATGGACCTTGTCGAGTGAGCTCTAACCTGACCTGGAGGAGACAAACCTTTATATTTGTAGATCTGAAGGATACATGGAGAGATCAACTTGGCAATGGTCACCTTGGAAATAGGTTTACCCAAAAAAGATTTAGAAAACACAAACAACTGGTCAGATTTACGAAAAGTTTTGGTCCTGTGCAAACAGAACCATAAATGTCTATGAACATCCAAAAATGCAACTTGTATTCAATTTTGTTTATAAAATTTGGAAAGAAAACAGGTAAATTAATAGTTTGATTTGATATTAACCTCAGATGCCACGTTTGGGATAAAAGAAGGATTGGTGCAAAGAGAAACCCTGTCCTTATGGAAAAGCATGTATGGGAACTTGACAGACAACCCCTGAAGTTCTGAACCCCTCCTGGCCAAGGTGATAGCTACTAGGAAGGATGTCTTCCAAGGCAAAAACTTAAGATCTGCAGTTGCTGCAGGTTCAAATGGAGGGGCAATCAACACTTGTAGTACCATAGTATGGTCCCACGGTGGAACGGGATCTTTGACCGGAGGACGTAAGAGGAAGGTTACCTTTGATAAAGGATTTGCACAATCTGGAAGAGGCCAAAGAAGCAGAGTTCTCACCAACATGAAAATGAGAAAGGGCGGCTAGTTGAACCTTGACCATAGACGAGCTAGCCCCTTGTTGAAAAATATTTGCCAAAAAGTCAAGGATAGCCAGAATGGGAGCCGTGAAAGGATTTAAACTCCTTTGAGGGACCCAAATGGAAAAATGCTTCCATTTGTGCGATAAATCTTCCTAGTGGATGACTTATGAGCTGCCACCAGAATAGACCTGACCGAAGAAAACAATCTGGGAGTCCTAACAATTAAGGGAACTGCAGAAGCCAAGCTGTGAGCTTCAGACTGTCCAGATTCAGATGAGGGACCCTCGAGGGGTGAGAAATGAGATCCTGAATGGGATCTAAGATCCAAGGAGGAGCTAGAAGATGAGACCAAAGGAAGGGAAACCATACTTGTCGAGGCCAAAAAGGGGCAATGAAAATCATTTTGCTCCCCAGTCGACAAGCCTTCTGTAGGAACTTCAGAATAAGGGGTATAAGGTGATAAGCATAAAGAAGACTGGGAGACCACACATGGACTAGAGCATCTCTGGGAGATTCCCACAATGGGGGGGGGGGGTTCAGAGCAAAGAACTCACTGCACTTCGCATTGGAAGGAGATGCGAAGAGATCACAGCAAGGCCGAACCCACTCCAGAAAGATCTGCTCCGCTACTGAAGGATTCAGAGACCACTCAAAGGCATCAGAGATCACAGCATGGCCAAACCCACTCCAGAAAGATCTGCTCCACTACTGAAGGATTCAGAGACCACTCTTAAAGCATCAGAATAGTCCATTTTAGTTTGGTCCACCAGAATGTTGGACCACCGCGGAATATGCATTGCTACCAGAAAACGACTGGTGGAGATCACCCATTCCCAAATTCTCAATACCTCGCGACAAAGGGGGTAAGATCTGGTCCCTCCCTGTTTGTTGATATGCTAGACTACCGACATGTTGTTTGAATGGATTGCAAATGGTTTCCAGAGGTAGAAAGGCATGAAGGGCCTGCAACGCTAAAAGGACTGCCCTCATCTCCAGAATGTTTATATGAAAACTGGTCTCGTTTGGGAACCACATACCTTGGACTGTCCTTCCTGAACAATGTTCCCCCCACCCTAGCTGGGAGGCATCCATGGTAACTGTTGCTTAGGCAGGGGCTGGACAGGTCATCCTTCCAAGATTTCCGAAGACTGCATCCACCATAGAAGGGAAGACCTGCAGACTTTGCTTATGTGTATCAGGTGCGACAATGGAAGATCCAACAAAGACCATTGCACCACTAGAGTCCACTGCAGTACTCGCATATGTAAGTGAGCACATGGTAGAAGTGTTATTTTCGCTGCCATAAAACCTAGGGCCCTTAAAACTGAGTCTGCCAAGAGAAGATGAGATTGGTAAATGAACCTCCCAAGTGAATACCTACAAATTGCAGCTGATGCTCTGGCCTACCCAGTATCCATCTTGATTAACCGATCTCTGTCAGAAAGTTACGTTCCCACATTGTTGAAAGTCTCACATATAATTCCCCTCCACAAAGGCGGACCCTCTGCAGAACTAACCAATTACCACCCCATAGCTATTCTCTCTCCACTCTCCAAAATACTAGAGAGATGCATACACTCTCAGGTCTCACACTACCTTCTTACTAACAACCTCCTTTCCAGTACTCAGCATGGTTTCCGACCAAACCATAGCACCACCACTGCCTTACTCTCCTTTACAAACACTATCCTTCAGCATAAAACAATGGCTATCTCTCCTCTGCTACTTTCCTAGACCTATCTAAAGCATTTGACATGGTCCCACACAAACAACTTATCTCTGTCCTCAATAACCTATCCTTCTCACAATCAGTCACCAACTGGTTTCAGAGTTACCTGTCTGACCGCCAACAATCCGTTGTATGGCAGAATGACATATCTCCCCAACTACCTGTCTCCATAGGCTTCCCCAAGGATCCAGCCTTGGACCCCTACTTTCTCTGTTTACACCAATAATCTAGCCTCTGCCACCAAACATGGCACACTCATCCAATACGTAGATGACTCTACCATCATCTGCTCAGCCCAGTGCCTACCCAAACTGCAAAAAGTCACACAGGAAGCCTTTTCCTCTGTTGAAACATGGTTATCCGATGCCCAATTAATACTCAACCCAAACAAAACTAAACTACTCATCTTCCAACTCACCAAACATACTCAAAACAACTCTCACTTTAACATCACAGCAAAAGACAACACCACTATATACCCAACTGAACACACCAAATTGCTAGGAGTGGAAATAGACAATAAACTAAAATTTGACATTCACATATCCATGACCATAAAAAAAGTCCACAAAAAACTAGGAGCATTATACAGAAATAAACAATTTCTCACCAAAGCAGCAAAGATTTCAATAGCAAATTCCCACTTTATCTCCACCCTACTTTATGCCTCTCCAGTATATACCAACCTAAGGCAATGTGATCTAAACAAGCTAGAGACCTGCTACAACAAAATCGCAAAATTCACCACAGGGGCATCCTGCCGTAGTCACCACTGTCTCTCACTTGCTGAACTGGGCTGGCTTGAACTCCCTCACCTCCTTCAGTGGTATCAACTCTCACTCGCCCACAAACTAGTAAACCATCCACTAAATGTCCCATCCCTCCAGAATCTACTCCAACCCTATGGCACCACCAGACCACTAAGATCCAGCAACAAAAATCACTTGCAGATCACTAAAGCCAATAACTCTGCTGGTGAAGCACTATTCTCTTGCGCCATAGCCAAATTATGGAACTCACTCCCACCCACAATTACCTCGGTACCATCATGCACCAACTTCAAAACTTTATTAAAAGTGCACCTAAAAACATGCTGGCTATGCCCTTGCAACTCCCACTCTAATATCATCCACCCCATCCAACTACTACCTTTCTTTCACCTCCACTAACTAACTTGATGATAGCAAGCTCAGATGCTCATAAGCCTAGTACTTATTATACAGCAGGAACTTCTCATTGTTACATTTATTAATGCCTGTTATGTACTTCACAGATAAAGATTCTAGTTGTCTACTGATGTACTATGTTCTTCATCTGTAAATATGTTGTAAGTAATTTCTATGTTAAATTGTTAATCACTATGTAATCCAATGTAACTACTGTCTGTTTATTTTACTGTGGAGCTTTTCTCCCCGAGCCTCCGCTGAAAATGGGCCCACGTCCAGTCGGACACTCCCGGTCAACAAATTTAAATAAATAAAAATAAATAAATAAAAGAGACGTGCATCCTTAAATTTCGAACTCTCTCCAAGATCAGGAAAACTTTTTCCTGTAACGTGTCTATCCATGCTCTTATGTATTCTATAACCTGGACAGGGTTCAGAAGAGATTTGGCTATGTTGATTGTAATACCTAGATAGTGTGCAAGACATAGGAAATAGTCTCTCATCCGACAACGTAAATGCTTGGTGGGAGCAGTAAGGAGCCAATCGTCCAGGTAAGGGTAGACCCAAATACCCTGAAGCCTCAAGTGAGCTGCTCTACTATCACTTTGGTGAAAATGCTGTGGGCTGTGGTAAGACCAAAGGGTAGAGCTCGAAACTGATAATGATTGGCTCCTAGCCAGAAGTGGAGAAACCTCCTGGAGCTTCTGTGCATTTTTATGTGACAGTAAGCATCCTGGAGGTCGAACAAGCACATCCAGTCACTCTCTTACAGGTACGCTAGGATGGACTGTAAGGTGACCATCCAAAACTTTTCTTTGGCAACTGACAGGTTCAGAGTAGACAGGTCCAGAATGGGCCTTAAGTTCCCCGTCTTTTTTGGAACTAAAAAGAACTTGGAGTAAATGCCTTATCCGAACTGATATGGGGGGATAGGTTCGATGGCTCGTTTCTTTAGCAGCTTAGAAACTTCTAGCGCTGCTGCCTCCCTTTATGTGGGTGGTACGTCTGTAAGGTGTTTGTAAGGTGTAGGGAGAACCGCAAACAGGACTGAATAGCCTCTGGAAATTATCTGAAGTACCCAATGGTCTGATGACATGGACTCCCATGCTGCCAGGTGCAATGACAGGTGACCCCTGACTGCCTCCAGAGCAGAGCAGTTGGGCAATCCCTTAGGGTTGCTGTGTGGGCCTGTCCGAGACTGGTTCTCGAGACCTAAAATTCCTTGTAACCCCACTGCTTCTGGGACAGCATCTTTCCTCTCCCCCTCTGCTTCTAGGGGAAAAAGGGCCCTGAGTGTACCAAGAATACTGAGACTTCCGGGACCACATCTTCTTTTGCCCTCGCTGATTCTGGAAAAAGGATCTTTGAGGTTCAAAAAGCAGATTCCGATGGCAGACAGTGTTTTCCCATCTTTCTCACTCTGGACCAAGGTGTCACGGACGGTCTTACCAAAGAGGGAAGAACCGTCATACAGGGCATTCGCACAAGACTCCTTAAAGGGATCCATTAACTGACACAATCTGAGCCAGGTGTTACGCCTCATGGAAACGCTGGACCCAGCCACCCTAGCTGCTCCTTTGGTCGCATGTGAGAGGAGTCGCATAGACATAGTATTATGTTATTCTAAAAGTGTATTAGTTCTGGGTTAAGAACTTTGGCTTCAGGCCAGTTATTTTACATTAAGAAGGTTTGTGGTCTGCTCTCTTGTGGGAGGAGAGGCTAGATTCTGCCCTTCTGAGCTGGGAATTTCTAGTTAAAGGCTTATTGTGCATGCTTACCTGAACAGTTTCTTTATGAAATTGGTACGCCTTGTTTGCTGTAGCATAGACTAGATTCAGGCTGGCTGGATCTAGCTTTGTTTGTATAACTTGTGCACTGAAACAGGCCGTCTTTTTTGGAGAAGGTTTCTCTGTACCCTAGAGGCAGGAGTCTGCAGTTAGAACTTGTCTGATTGAAGACTGCTGGAACAGGGCACAGTTTTGAGCTTTTTAACTGGTTAATTAGGTAAAGTGTTGTTTTAATTGTATATGCTCTATTTTCTTCAAAAAATATATATACTTGTTTACCACTTTCTGAACTAGTATAGTCCAGTTTTCAAGTCACTGCTGAATCCAGGGCTGTGTTACAAGTTTCTGTGTTGCCCATACCTTACTTGGATAAAAGGAAGTTTCATTGTTCTGCTGTGAGGGAGGGGACCTTTCAGCAGCTTATCTGCCCCTGTAGGAGTGGCTTCAGACCAGAAGTTAGTAGTTTATTGACGATTTTGGGCTAATTTCAATCTCTTTCACTTCCCTGCTATAAAAACTGCATTTGCGCAGTTTTTGCACTTGCATTACACTCAGCAAGTGCCTTCCAGGTGTTCTGCAGAGTCTACAGCAGCAGAGAGACAAAAGAGAGACTTTGGAATGATTAAGTATCATTTGTCTGCTTTTCTTGCTGTCTTAACTAATTCCACCTAAAACGCCAGTTTTTTAGCGTTTCTGTAATTTACAAAGTTTGTTATTGCTACATATTGTACTTATTTGCTGCCTGCACTTGAATTAAGTCCTTTTTGTGTTTAAATAATCTGTTTAACTGTTGCAGTCTACACACTAAAGTGTGATAACCTTTTCTGTGCATTTAAATCGTTGTTTTGATTGTATCTGCTCTATTTTCTGAAAAAAAAAAAAAAAATATATATATATATATATATATATATATACTTGTTTCCAGCCTTTCTGAACTAGTATAGTGCAGTTTTCAGGTAATTGCTGAATCCAGGGCTGTGTTACAAGTTACTGTGTTGCCCATACCTTACCTGGATGGAAGGAAGTTCCTCTGTTCACCTGTGAGACAGGGGAGCTTTGAGCAGCCTGTCCCTGGAGGAGTGGTTTCAGCCCAGAAGTTAATAGTTTATTGGCCATTTTTGGGCTAATTTTGATTGTATCTGCTCTATTTTCTGAAAAAAAAAAATATATATATATATATATATATATATATATATATATATATATATAATTGTTTTCCGCCTTTCTGAACTAGTATAGTCCAGTTTTCAGGCTACTGCTGAATCCAGGGCTGTGTTACAGGTTTCTGTGTTGCCCATACCTTACTTGGATAGAAGGAAGTTTCTCTGTTCACCTGTGAGAGAGGGAGCTTTGAGCAGCCTATCTGTCCCTGGAGGAGTGGTTTCAGCCCAGAAGTTAGTAGTTTATTGGCCATTTTGGGCTAATTTCTATCGCTTTCACTTCCCTGCTATAAAAACCGCATTTGCGCAGTTTTGTGCACTGGGCAGTGCCGGTTAGCTAGAGTTAAACTATTCTCGGCTCCATGAAGTCTACTCTTCAATTTTTCCCTTGGAACTAGACAAACCTTCAACTTTAGCACTCAACCCATTCATTTCACAGTCAAGCACTTACTTAAAAATCATAGCAAGCACTAATTAACCCTAGCTCTAGACCCCCCCCCCATACTGTCCAGAAGGACAAGGCTCTCTATTCGTCCCCACCAGCCAATCAGAAAAACAGCTTACTCTACCTATTCAGGCATGTCCAAAGGGCAGTTTCAGAAGAGATTTGGCTATGTTGATTGTAATACCTAGATAGTGTGCAAGACGTAGGAAATAGTCTCTCATCCAACAAAGTAGATGCTTGGTGGGAGCAGTAAGGAGCCAATCGTCCAGGTAAGGGTAGACCCAAATCCCCTGAAGGCTCAAGTGAGCTGCTACTACTGCCATCACTTTGGTGAAAATCCTGTGGGCTGTGGTAAGACCAAAGGGTAGAGCTCAAAACTGATAATGATTGCTCCTAGCCAGAAGTGGAGAAACCTCCTGGAGCTTCTCTGCATTTTTATGTGATATTAGGCATCCTGGAGGTCGAACGAGCACACCCAGTCACTCTCTTGCAGGTACGCTAGGATGGACTGTAAGGTGACCATCCAAAACTTCTCTTTGGCAACTGACAGGTTCAGAGTAGACAGGTCCAGAATGGGCCTTAAGTTCCCCGTCTTTTTTGGCACTAAAAAAAACTTGGAGTAAATGCCTGATCCAAACTGATATGGGGGGATGGGTTCGATGGCTCGTTTCTTTAGCAGCTTAGAAACTTCTAGCACTGCTGCCTCCCTTTGCATGGGTGGTATGTCTGGGAGGTGTTTGTAAGGTGTAGGGAGAACCGCAAACAGGACTGAATAGCCTCTGGAAATTATCTGAAGTACCCAATGGTCTGATGACACGGACTCCCATGCTGCCAGGTGCAATGACAGGCGACCCCTGACTGCCTCCAGAGCAGAGCAGTTGGGCAATCCCTCAGGGATGCAGTGTGGGCCTGTCTGAGAATGGTTCTCGAGACCTAAAATTCCTTCGACCCCCTCTGCTTCTGGGCCAGCATCTGTCCTCTCCCCCTCTGCCTCTAGGGGAAAAGGGCCCTGAGTGTACCTGGAATACTGAGACTTCCGGGACCACATCTTCTTTTGCCCTTGCTGATTCTGGAAAAAGGATCTTTGAGGTTCAAAAAGCGGATTCCGATGGCAGACAGTGGCTTCCCATCTTTCTCACTCTGGACCAAGGTGTCATGGACAGTCTTACCAAAAAGGGAAGAGCCGTCATACAGGGCATTCGCACAAGACTCCTTAAAGGGATCCGTTAACTGACACAAACTGAGCCAGGTGTTATGCCTCATGGAAACGCCGGACCCAGCCACCCTAGCCGCTCCTTTGGTCGCATGTGAGAGGAGTCGTATAGACATAGTATTATGTTATTCTAAAAGTGTATTAGTTCTGGGTTAAGCACTTGGGCTTCAGGCCAGTTATTTTACATTAAGAAGGTTTGTGGATCTGCACTCTTGTGGGAGGAGAGGCTAGATTCTGCCCTTCTGAGCTGGGAATTTCTAGTTAAAGGCTTATTGTGCATGCTTACCTGAACAGTTTCTTTATGAAATTGGTACGCCTTGTTTGCTGTAACATAGACTAGATTCAGGCTGGCTGGATCTAGCTTTGTTTGTGTAACTTGTGCACTGATCCAGGCCGTCTTCTTTGGAGCAGGTTTCTCTGTACCCTAGAGGCAGGAGTCTGCAGTTAGAACTTGTCTGATTGAAGACTGCTGGAACAGGGCTCAGTTTTGAGCTTTTTAACTGGTTAATTAGGTAAAGTGTTGTTTTGATTGTATCTGCTCTATTTTCAACAAAAAAAATATATACTTTTTTCCCACTTTCTCAACTAGTATAGTCTAGTTTTCAGGTCACTGCTGAATCCAGGGTTGTGTTACAAGTTTCTGTGTTGCCCATACCTTGTTGAATAAAAGGAAGTTTCATTGTTCTCCTGTGAGAGAGGGGACCTTTCAGCAGCTTATCTTTTCTTGGAGGAGTGGTTTCAGCCCAGAAGTTAGTAGTTTATTGACAATTTTTGGCTAATTTCAATCTCTCTCACTTCCCTGCTATAAAAACCACATTTGCGCAGTTTTTGCACTTGTATTCCACTCAGCAAGTGCCTTCCAGGTGTTCTGCAGAGTCTACAGCAGCAGAGAGACAAAAGAGAGACTCTGGAGTGGTTAAGTATCATTTGTCTGCTTTTCTTGCTGTCTTAACTAATTCCACCTAAAACGCCAGTTTTTTAGCATTTCTGTAATTTACAAAGTTTGTTATTGCTACATATTGTACTTATGTGCTGCCTGCACTTGAATTAAGTCATTTTTGTGTTTAAATAATCTGTTTAACTGTTGTAGGCTACACACTAAAGTGTGATAGCCTTTTCTGTGCATTTAAAGTGTTGTTTTGATTGTATCTGCTCTATTTTCTGAAAAAAAACAAAAACAAAAGAAAAATAAACAAAAAAATATACTTGTTTCCTGCCTTTCTGAACTAGTATAGTGCAGTTTTCAGGTAATTGCTGAATCCAGGGCTGTGTTATAAGTTACTGTGTTGCCCATGCCTTACCTGGATAGAAGGAAGTTCCTCTGTTCACCTGTGAGACAGGGGAGCTTTGAGCAGTCTATCTGTCCCTGGAGGAGCGGTTTCAGCCCAGAAGTTAGTAGTTTATTGGCCATTTTTGGCTAATTTCTATCTCTTTCACTTCCCTGCTATAAAAACCGCATTTGCGCAGTTTTGTGCACTGGACAGTGCCGGTTAGCTAGAGTTAAACTATTCTCGGCTCCATGAAGTCTACTCTTCAATTTTTCCCTTGGAACTAGACAAACCTTCAACTTTAGCACTTAACCCATTAATTTCACAGTCAAGCACTTGCTTAAAACTCATAGCAAGCACTATTTAACCCTAGCTCTAGGACCCCCCCCCCCCATACTGTCCAGAAGGACAAGGCTCTCTATTCATCCCCACCAGCCAATCAGAAAAACAGCTTACTCCACCTATTCAGGCATGTCTAAAGGGCAACTGGTGAATCTGGGCATTTTGAGGCAATATTACAACTGCCTCATGTACATAGACAACCCTCTCCTCCTACCACCGAACACTAATATATGTGAGAGATGCAATTATACAGCCAAACTGGAGGCAAAGCTCTCTCAACCCAAGACTGGAACTGACAGTCAAGAGGAGAAGGGTAATACTTGCAACACACCACCAGTCTCACAAAGACCTAATAAACCAACACCGGCAAATAACACACATGAATACATGAAAACATACTCAGAGGCTCTAAATAAAAATCTGCAAAGGCAACAGAGACCTCCAAAGCAGACATCCAAGCAACCTCCACACCCCATCACCAACTATGAAACATACTTCACATAATCATTGTGCCATGCAATCACAGCCCTTAAGGCAAAATAACATACCCAACCCACTAGTAATAGGTGACTCTATAGTCAGGTACACTGATGTCCCACTAACTAGGCTGGACAAGGAGAGGGTTACAGTTAGCTGCCTGTTGGGTGCCAGGATCTGCCACATAACACAAGCACTCAGGTCATTCCAGAACAAGTAGAAATATGACTCTGTCATTGGCCATGTTGGTGTGAATGACCTCAGACGTACCTCCCTGGACTATATGAAAAGAGACCTGGAGGAGCTCTCTGATCATGCAGCCCAGGCTGGTATGACCTGACCCTGAGTAGCATCCTGCCCTCACCAAGAATGATGCCACAGTATAAAGAAAAATGATCAATTTCAACAATTGGCTAAGTTTCTGGTGTCATTGAAAGGGGATCCAGGATCTGTCCGCCTGAATGACATGCTCAACAAGCCACATTGCTTCTCAAGAGGTGGCTTGCACCTGTCACCCTTAGGCTTTCAAATACTGGCCAAGGCTCTTGTTACCCCCATAGTGCCTTTTTTAGGTAAGGCTCAAAAGACAAACACACCACCATAAATAGCACAAGTAACCAAAAACTGAGGGTAATGCTACTTAACGCCAGAAGTCTAAACCTCAAAATGCATGCACTCGAGGCACTCCTCAGTATGGAGAACATTGACATCTGTGCAGTAACAGAAACCTGGTTTAAGGCTCCTGAGAGCACCCCAGCACTATTAGGCTATAACTCATACCATACCTTTCAGCCACAGAACCAGGACTGAAACACAAAAGGTGGGGGTGTATCCATATTCATCAAGGATACCCACACCTCCAGGTTAGTGGCGGAACACAATGCATCAGAGATCATCCCTGTGCAACTAACAATGGGCAAAACTGCAATCCAAATTGTAGCTTGCTGCAGATCACCCACCATGAGCCAGGACCCCCATTCTGCATTTCTGGAGACATTGGGAAATATGAAGGTCCTACCAAACACCCTAATACTGGGTGAGTTCAATTATCCAAACATAAACCAGAAGAACTACTCAAGTACTAACTCCCTTGCCCAACGCTTCCTAGAATTTATAAACTTAAATGCCCTGGATCAACTGGTCAACACCCCACCAGAGGGAACAACATATTGGACCTGGTCATCACCAACATGGGCAACTGGGGTTCCACACCGGAGGTCAACCCCTCGCTGGTTAGATCATACCATAGACTAATCACTCTGGATATCCACATTCCGCTCCCACACCCAATCAAGGAAACCACAGTGAAAAACTTTTCAAAAGCAAACTTCATGTTACTTAAGACTGAGTTGGAAAGGTTCACAGCCCCCACGCTAAAGGACAATGCTGTCCAAGCTGCTGAAACCTTTACAAAGGCACTCTATGAGCATCTGCAGGAATGCATGGATCATGTTATCCTGTGGGCGAAAACCAAGACTCACTCCTCCAAGAAAAGGAAACCAGTCTGGTGGACCCCTGCCATAAACAAGCTATACAACAGAAGGAGGAAACTAGTTCAGAAAAGAGTAAGATCAAAAGAAAGACATCCCTGATCAGTATCAGCAAGAAACTATGATCCCTCATTAAATCATCCAAGGCTAGTTTCGAAGAAAAATTGCCAATGACTCCAAAGAAAACCACAAAGCGTTCTTTTGCTATGTCAAGAACCTAAGTGGAAACTCTCAGATGTGCTCTGAGTTAGTGCAGAAAGGCACAAAATACACTGAACTGACTGATATTTATTACCCACAACGAAAAATTCTGGCAGACAGGTTTAGTGCAAACTTCATCCCCCTCAAACCCCCTAAAGGGCCCATAACCATACCAGAAGAATGTAGGGCCCCATCAGTCACCGACACAGGTTAAAACAGCCTTATCTCCAGCCAAAAACACAGCTTCAATGGGACCAGACAGTGTCCCAGGCTGTAACTTACAAGAGCTCCAAAATGAACTAACCTCACCTAAACATGCTGTTCAAGCTCGGCTCTACAGGCTACTGCCCACGGAGTGGTGCACAGCAACAGTTATCCCACTCCACAAAGGTGGAGCCACAACGGACCCTGAACTATCGCCCTATAAGCCTGACTAGCCTGGTCTGCAAGGCTAGGGAGCGCATCATCATGGAACTCATTAATAGAGACATTGGTAACCTCAAAACTTGACCCTACCAGCTTTGGCTTTATATAAGAGTAGATCATGGCGCTCCTCAAAACCTGGTGGACTTCCTTTGAGACAGTTACTACAAGGCATTAGACGAGTGGAAAGTCGGTCCACACAGCCTACCTAGACCTCTTGCAAAGGCTTTTGACACCCATTCCCCATTCTAGTATTATAGACAAGCTCACTCAGCTTGGAACATAAACCCCTACATCACGAGATGGGTTTTGCCAAACTCCGGCTCAGCCGATAGAACCCACATGGTGAGAGTTGCAGGCTCTATATTCCAACTCTAAACCGAGTTACAAGTGGCGTCCCCAGGGCTCTCAGTCCCAGGATCCCTCCTGTTCGGGTATATACTTCTCAGAGGTAACAAGGCAAGCATAGGAGGACTATGGCTGACCAAGTTCACAGATCGACTGCAAACTAGGGGCCATAACTGATTCTCTGGCTGGATACAGGACACCTCCAGAAGGGTCTCACTGAGATGGATAATTTGGTGTCAAAATCATGGCCTCAAGCTAAATGCCAAAAGTGCATAGTCACCCCTTTGAAAACTAATAGTCCGCTGAATGAACATTACCACATAGGTGGTAGTCCCCAAAAATACAGAAAATGTAATATGGGATCTTGGGGACCCTAAGTAGATAGTAATCTCTCCTTTGATGAATCATATTGCCAAGGTGGTTAGAAAATCTTCTATGTGGCCCACTTAATCACAAAAAGGGTTTGTGCATCTATAGGAACAAAAGACGTTATTGTGCCTCTCTAGCTCATCACTTATTAGACCCATCAATATAGAATACAATGCCCCATTTTGGGATGTACTTCCACAAGACACCTGCAACAGTTAGTGCTGAAAGCATCCACAAAAGTACCTCACCAAGAGGATTACTGGCCTCAAACAGATGCCCTATGCAGCCCGACCTCAAGAATCTCCATCTGTACTCGGGTTGCGATAAACTGCCGGTTCAGGAGGTGATCTCAAGCCTGACATACAAGGCCATGTCCAGTTCCAGAATTGATGGACATGCTCCACCTAAAAAACAACTTCTGAGAGCCACACACTCTAGAGATATAAACCTCACCACATTAAATGATAAATAGGACACGCTGGAGGTGATAGATTCCTGTCCCAGAGACTCCCCATGCTTTGGAACAGGATTTCCAATATGACATCAGGCAGGAGCCCCTACACTAATACTCTTCAAGAGAAACCTTGATGGTGGATAGCTAAACAACAGAAAAATTTACCCTGGGGATCACTGCAGTGGCTCTTTGTTGACAGTGGCATTAGGAACTAATGGATCTGCTGGACAGAGTGCACAAGGAACTAATCTAATGGGTGGCTTAAAGCCAACACATTCTGGCTAGGCTTATAATGTCCTGGGCAGATACTCAGTACTTAGCTCTATGAACCTATGAACCTATATTTGAACCACTGGTCAAGGGCAGCTAATCCTCAGAGAATGTAGCCTCTGTCCTCTCATGAGCACATGGACTTTGGGGAGACTTCAACCAGTTCCTTTAATCAGGGTTGCTCTAGTAGAGTAACAGGCCAAATATTTGAAGCCTGATAGAAAAGGTTGCTGACGACAAAACCTGCTTCCCTAGATAATCCATCATCCTAGACTCATGGTCAGGAGGATGGCTGCTACCACCATAGCATCTACCCAAGCTGGTCTGTCTCTGGGGCCCCAATATTTTGTGGGCATTTAGGCTGGTCCACAGTGTCCAGTTCCTTCAAGCCCACAAGGCATCAAGTCCACAATGGATCTGTGGAGGATACCCAGAGTAGGTGGGCCCATGCTGACCAGAAACACTGATTCATCCAAGGAAGGTTTTGGGACCAACCTCCCACTGGCGCAAAATCTGGGGAACCCATCCAAATCAGTAACCTCAGTGAGGGACCTGGAGAGTCCATGTGCCTCCTCTTGCATGTATGTTCCGTAAGGGCTTGCAGGAGTGGTTTCAGCCCAGAAGGTAATAGTTTATTGGCCATTTTGGGCTAATTTTGATTGCATCTGCTCTATTTTCTGAAAAAAAAAAAAAAAAAATATATATATATATATATATATATATATATATATATATATATATATATATATATTGTTTTCCACCTTTGTGAACTAGTATAGTCCAGTTTTCAGGTAATTGCTGAATCCAGGGCTGTGTTATAAGTTACTGTGTTGCCCATGCCTTACCTGGATAGAAGGAAGTTTCTCTGTTCACCTGTGAGAAAGGGGAGCTTTGAGAAGCCTATCTGTCCCTGGAGGAGTGGTTTCAGCCCATAAGTTATTAGTTTATTGGCCATTTTGGGGTAATTTCTATCTCTTTCACTTCCCTGCTATAAAAACCGCATTTGCGCAGTTTTGTGCACTGGGCAGTGCCGGTTAGCTAGAGTTAAACTATTCTCGGCTCCATGAAGTGTACTCTTCAATTTTTCCCTTGGAACTAGACAAGCCTTCAACTTTAGCACTCAACCCATTCATTTTACAGTCAAGCACTTGCTTAAAACTCATAGCAAGCTCTAATTAACCCTAGCTCTAGACCCCCCCCCCCCATACTGTCCAGAAGGACAAGGCTCTATATTCGTCCCCACCAGCCAATCAGAAAAACAGCTTACTCTACCGATTCATGCATGTCCAAAGGGCAGTTTCCGGTGTACTCTTCAGTCCAACTGGTGAATCTGGGCATTTTGAGGCAATATTACAACTGCCTCATGTACACAGACAACCCTCTCCTCCTACCACCGAACACTAATATATGTGAGAGATGCAATTATACAGCCAAACTGGAGGCAAAGCTCTCTCAACCCAAGACTGGAACTGACAGTCAAGAGGAGAAGGGTAATAATTGCAACACACCACCAGTCTCACAAAGACCTAATAAACCAACACTGGCAAATAACACACATGAATACATGAAAACATACTCAGAGGCTCTAAATAAAAATCTGCAAAGGCAACAGAGACCTCCAAAGCAGACATCCAAACAACCTCCACACCCCATCACCAACTATGAAACACATACGTCACATAATCATTGTGCCATGCAATCACAGCCCTTAAGGCAAAATAACATACCCAACCCACTAGTAATAGGTGACTCTATAGTCAGGCACACTGATGTCCCACTAACTAGGCTGGACAAGGAGAAGGTTACAGTTAGCTGCCTGTTGGGTGCCAGGATCTGCCACATAACACAAGCACTCAGGTCATTCCAGAACAAGTAGAAATATGACTCTGTCATTGGCCATGTTGGTGTGAATGACCTCAGACGTACCTCCCTGGACTATATGAAAAGAGACCTGGAGGAGCTTCCTGATCATGTAGCCCAGGCTGGTATGACCCTGACCCTGAGTAGCATCCTGCCCTCACCAAGAATGATGCCACAGTATAAAGAAAAATGATCAATTTCAACAATTGGCTAAGTTTCTGGTGTCATTGAAAGGGGATCCAGGATCTGTCCGCCTGGAATGACATGCTCTACAAGCCACATTGCTTCTCAAGAGATGGCTTGCACCTGTCACCCTTAGGCTTTCAAATACTGGCCAAGGCTCTTGCCGCCCCCATAGTGCCTTTTTTAGGTAAGGCTCAAAAGACAAACACACCACCATAAATAGCACAAGTAACCAAAAACTGAGGGTAATGCTACTTAACGCCAGAAGTCTAAACCTCAAAATGCATGCACTCGAGGCACTCCTCAGTATGGAGAACATTGACATCTGTGCAGTAACAGAAACCTGGTTTAAGGCTCCTGAGAGCACCCCAGCACTATTAGGCTATAACTCATACCATACCTTTCAGCCACAGAACCAGGACTGAAACACAAAAGGTGGGGGTGTATCCATATTCATCAAGGATACCCACACCTCCAGGTTAGTGGCGGAACACAATGCATCAGAGATCATCCCTGTGCAACTAACAATGGGCAAAACTGCAATCCAAATTGTAGCTTGCTGCAGATCACCCACCATGAGCCAGGACCCCCATTCTGCATTTCTGGAGACATTGGGAAATATGAAGGTCCTACCAAACACCCTAATACTGGGTGAGTTCAATTATCCAAACATAAACCAGAAGAACTACTCAAGTACTAACTCCCTTGCCCAACGCTTCCTAGAATTTATAAACTTAAATGCCCTGGATCAACTGGTCAACACCCCACCAGAGGGAACAACATATTGGACCTGGTCCTCACCAACATGGGCAACTGGGGTTCCACACCGGAGGTCAACCCCTCGCTGATTAGATCAGACCATAGACTAATCACTCTGGATATCCACATTCCCACCCCCACCCTCAATCAAGGAAACCACAGTGAAAAACTTTTCAAAAGCAAACTTCACGTTATTTAAGACTGAGTTGGAAAGGTTCACAGCCCCCATGCTAAAGGACAATGCTGTCCAAGCTGCTGAAACCTTTACAAAGGCACTCTATGAGCATCTGCAGGAATGCATGGATCATGTTATCCCAAGTAAAACCAAGACTCACTCCTCCAAGAAAAGGAAATCAGTCTGGTGGACCCCTGCCATAAACAAGCTATACAACAGAAGGAGGAAACTAGTTCAGAAAAGAGTAAGATCAAAAGAAAGACATCCCTCATCAGTATCAGCAAGAAACTATGATTCCTCATTAAATCATCCAAGGCTAGTTTTGAAGAAAAATTGCCAATGACTCCAAAGATAATCACAAAGCGTTCTTTTGCTATGTCAAGAACCTAAGTGGAAACTCTCAGATGTGCTCTGAGTTAGTGCAGAATGGCACAAAATACACTGAACTGACTGATATTGCCAACATTCTGGCAGACAGGTTTAGTGCAAACTTCACCCCCTCTCACCCCCTAATGGGCCCATAACCATACCAGAAGAATGTAGGGCCCCATCAGTCACCGACACACAGGTTAAAACAGCCTTATCCAAAGCCAAAAAAACAGCTACAATGGGACCAGACAGTGTCCCCAGCTGTGTCTTACAAGAGCTCCAAAATGAACTAACCCCTCACCTAAACATGCTGTTCAAGCTCGGTCTCTCTACAGGCTACATGCCCATGGAGTGGTGCACAGCAACAGTTATCCCACTCCACAAAGGTGGAGCCACAACGGACCCCTGGAACTATCGTCCTATAAGCCTGACTAGCCTGGTCTGCAAGGCTATGGAGCGCATCATCATGGAACTCATTAACAGAGACATTGGTAACCTATAAAACTTGGACCCTACCCATTTTGGCTTTGTTAAGAGTAGATCATGCCTCCTAAACCTGGTGGACTTCTTTGAGACAGTTACCAAGGCATTAGACGATGGAAAGTAGGTCCACACAGCCTACCTAGACCTCGCAAAGGCTTTTGACACCATTCCCCATTCTAGTATTATAAACAAGCTCACCAGCTTGAACATAAACCCCTACGTCACGAGATGGGTTGCCAACTGGCTCATGGATAGAACCCACATGGTGAGAGTTGCAGGCTCTATGTCCAACTCTAAACCAGTTACAAGTGGCGTCCCCCAGGGCTCAGTCCCAGGACCCCTCCTGTTCGGTATATACTTCTCAGAGGTACAGGCAAGCATAGGAGGACTATGGCTGACCAAGTTCACAGACGACTGCAAACTAGGGGCCATAACTGATTCTCTGGCTGATACAGACACCCTCCAGAAGGGTCTCACTGAGATGGATACCGGGTGTCAAAATCATGGCCTCAAGCTAAATGCCAAAAAGTGCATAGTCATCCCCTTTGGAAAAGCTAAATTACCCGCGAACTACCACATAGGTGGTAGTCCCCAAAATCCAGAAAATGTAATAAGGGATCTGGGTGCCCAAGTAGATAGTAATCTCTCCTTTGATAATCATATTGCCAAGGTGGTTAGAAAATCTTTCTATGTGGCCCACTTAATCACAAAAGGGTTTGCATCTAGAACAAAAGACGTTATTGTGCCTCTCTACTCATCACTTATTAGACCCATCATAGAATACAATGCCCCATTTGCGATGTACCTTACAAGACACCAGCAACAGCTGGAAAGACCACAAAAGTACCTCACCAAGAGGATTACTGGCCTCAAACAGATGCCCTATGCAGCTCGACTCAAGAATCTCCAGCTGTACTCGGTTGCATACTGCTTACTCAGAGGTGATCTCTGCCTCCCATGTCCAACCCAGAATTGATGGACATGCTCCACCTAAAAAAAAAACAAATCCCGGAGAGCCACACACTCTAGAGATATAAACCTCACCACAATGATAAATAGGACATGCTGGAGTGATAGATTCCTGTCCCAGAGACTCCCCCATGCTTTGGAACAGGATTCCAATAAACATCAGGCAGAGCCCCTCACTAACACTCTTCAAGAGAAACCTTGATGGGTGGATAGGAAACAGAAAATTTACCCTGGGGATCACTGCAGTGGCTCTGCTGGACAGTGGCACAGGGAACTAATGGATCTGCTGGACAGAGGCACAAGGAACTAATCTAAGGGGGTGGCGAAAGCCAACACATTCTGGCTAGGCTTATAAATGTCCTTGGGCAGATAGCCTAGTACTTACCTATGAACCTATGAACCTATATTTGAAACCACTGTCAAGGCAGCCATCCTCACAGAGAATGTAGCCCTGTCCTCCTGCGACATGGACTTTGGGGGAGACTCAACCAGTTCCTTAATCAGGTTGCACTGTAGTCGAGTAACATGGGCCAAATATTTCAGCGCCCTGATAGAAAAGGTTGCTGACGCATAAACCCGCTTCCCTAGATGATCCATCATCCTAGACTCATGGTCAGGAGGATGGACCGAGGAACTCTCCTGGGCTAGTTCCTTCTTGGTGGTGGCTGCTACCACCAGAGCATCTACCAGAGACCCTTTATTCCAAGCTGGTCTGTCTTCAGGGGGCCTCAATATTTTGTGTGGGCATTTAGGGGTTGGTTCCACAGTGTCCAGTTCCTTCCAAGCCCACAAGGTGACCAAGTCCACTAATGGATCTGTGGGAGGGGATACCCAGAAAGTAGGTGGGCCCATGCTGAAAGCCTCCAGAAACACTGATTCATCCAAGGAAGGTTTTGGGGTGGACCAACCTCCCCACTGGCGCAAAATCTGGGGGGAACCTTCCCCATCATCCAAATCAGTGTCCTCAGTGAGGGACTCTGGAGAGGAGTCCATGTGCCTCCTCTTGCATGTATGCTTGCGAGGAACCTCTCCGATGGGGCTTTCCAGAGGGGGCTCACAAACTACTTGTTGTTTCTCAAGGAAACCCACCTGGGGTTCCTTGAGCATGGGCTGTTCCTGTGGCAAAAGGACAGGATTCACACACAAAGCAGAGGGAGTTGGAGCAGGGTCTGAAGATATAGCCAGGGGCCTCGATCCATTGGAGAGAACCCTTTCCATGACATTGAACGCCAAAGGAGAGCGAGCTTTCTGGGACACCATTAAGGGAACCGCTCTCCACAGATCCGACATGGGAATCAGAGCTGGGCCCGAAGTACATGGAGCACTGAGGAGGTGCCCTCACCTGACAAGGTTGGAGCCGATGGAAAAAACTCCACCCTTCAGATCCAACACCCAGGCTCCAGCTCCGAGAGCCACTTGGATCCAAACTAGTCAGATCCAACACACTCCAGGCAGCTGCCAGCATAGAGGAAACAGGTACCATTGGTGCCAAACCTCTGAGTAGGGGAACTCTCGGAACCATGTACTCCGAAACAGGGGTCGGATCAGAGAAGGAGATATAGGTGTAAAGAAGGGAAGCAAGCTCCCCCCTCCAGAGGGAGAGGGGGCTGGCAAGACTCCCATCTGAATTTATGTGTGAATAAATCTCCACATCATTTTATCCATGTCAGCTTCTGAGAGACTACGGGTAGACCGCGATGAAGCCATGCACTCTGACCTGGCAGATCAAAGAACTGAAGCTCTGAAAGGTGGCCTGGGCTCCTCTGGCTCTGGAGAAAACCTAGGAGATCAGAGCCGAGGGGAGTCAGGTCTGTGCCTAGACTGAAGTTTGGGGGGAGGCCCAGTCAGAGCCGAAAGGTCCGGGGACCTCTTCCTTTGGTCACTACTATGCTCTCTCTCCTTCTCTCTGCCCTTTCTATGCTCTCCTTCCACAAGCTTATAGGCAGGAGGATGAGTCCCAGCCTGGGAGGGTGGAGAAGTAAGGGTGAGAGTCGAAGGAGAGGCAGTCACAGCCGTGACTGAAGCAGAAGTGGAGGCGGCTACCTCTGTAGAAGGGTGTAGCCCCTTCATCATAGGTTTAACCCTACGGTCTTTAAGGGCATGCAGGTTAAAACCCGCACAAATATTGCAGTCCGTCGACTAATGGGCAGCACCCAAACAAAGAACACAAAGAGTGTGGCTGTCAGCAGGCGACAGTTTGTGGCCACACTCAGTGCATCTTTTGAAGACTTGTTTCGGGAGATAACTAGTCCCAGGAAACAAAAAGAGGATTTTTAAAAGGCACTCTCCACTCACCACACACTCAGAACCACAAGCACACCAAAGGCTAAGGGGGGAGGGGAAAAGTCTAACTACTACAGAACTACCTGAAAACTAAGGAAAAGTACCTACACTCAACGCACCAGCGAGGGGGAGGAAGGGAGAAAACCTACACTACCAGCACAAACACTGAACAAAAGAAACAGGGGGAAAAAAACACTTCAAAAACCTACTCACAACCTGGAGCTCAAGAATCACGATGCATTGGAAGCCACGGCAAATGAGATCTAGGGGTTGGAAGGTAGTGGTGTATTATGGGTAGGGGAGGAGCTTGGAGCTCAGAGCAGATGCTTGTGAAGTTGCCGGTTTGGATCCATTACAGTACCGATACCCACAGGTTGAAGATCAAATGAAGTAAACTACTTCAGATCAGTAAATTTGCCCTGCATTTGATCAAGCATGCAGAATCCATTTTAGCAAAGATTTTGCCAAGATGAGTAAAAGCAGAAGTAAGCATGCTCTAAAGAATTAGATTGCTGCTAAACTGAAATGTGACAGTGAACTATTTGTTGCTACTATATTAGTAAACAGAATTGATACTTAAAAATCTGAGAATGCACAAGAAACAGAGATACTGGCATTTAAGCCAGACTGACTGAAGGAAACAGTGAGAATTAATGGATAGAGTGTGTCATTTCAATTAGACACAGGTGCAGCATATAACAGTCGCTACCAAAATACTTTAAATCAACTTAGGTAGATGTCAATCAATAAAGAGCAGTGCAGACACTGTAAACCTTTTCTTATTACCAGGTTGCACCATTACTCAGAAAAAGATAACACACACACAAAAATAAAAGTACTATTCTTGTTTATCAACTAGATGCAATTAAAGGTGTTGATTATCCTAATAATTAAAGTCCCATGATTTGGGAGACCCTAGGAATTAAAAAAAAATTCTGAATGTAAAGGCAAAGACTGTACATGTACAGAAACATGCTGCATGGACATATAAATGAGGTTTGGTAACAAACCAAATTGTCCTGGGACATCTTCAAGAGGGGTTAGTGTGATATATTAGTGGGAGTTAGTTGGGTTGGGGAGGTGAAAGGGTTAAATGGAGGGAGGGATGATTGGGAGGAAATGAGAGAAGGGTGGGGAGGGGGCTTAAGGGGTTCAGACAAGTGTAGATGGATAAGCAATCACATTTTGGCATGAACTTGCTACTGCAAGTATCATGTCCATGATGACCAGTAGGTTACTGTGGAGCAGGTAGGCCTTGGATTTGCAGAAAGAGGTAAAGTTGGTAAATAGATATGGTCAGTGTGAGGTGGTTGGGGACAGCACAGTTGCTGGATATGAGGTCAGTCTAATTTTGAAAGTTTGTGCGGGTGATACTTAATTGTGTGGAGTGTTGGTAGGTGGTTTTGTTTGTTTGGCTTGGTTTGTGGTGTGGTAGGTGCCAGGAGCAGTGGTGGTGTGTCTGCTCACTCAAAACTGAATGTTTTGGGACTTGAGTGGTTCGTATAGGGTTGTTTTTTTTTCCTCTTTCTTCTTCTCTCTCCTTTATCTTTCTGTTGGAATTAAGCAATGGTGTTAGCATCATAAGGGGCTGAGCATTGACTGAGAAGTGCGGATCTATCCCACATGATCATAACTTTTGTGAGTGCTATGGTGTCCCTTGGGTATTGTAGTAGGTGCATCCTTTACTGGACTGCATATATGCTCATCATGCATCATTTCCCTATGGTTTGGTTTTGGAAGTGCCCAGTTCTATGCAGACACAGTTGTGACAGGCCTTGCGTTCTCATGGAGTACATTTGGTCTGGTTCCGTTGGTGGTTTAGTGTTTCACGGGCAGTGCAGGTTTTCGCAGGCTGTGTAGAGCTGCTTGTTTGCTCCAGGTGGTGGGAGTTAGTCACATGCACAAGTCAACATTGGGTTTGTTTATCTGTTAAACATTGCATTACATTTGGTTTGGATTTGGATGTATAGTTCCTGCTTTAGGTATGAGTAGGAGGCTTTTTGTTTGTGGGTGGTTGGGCGGATTGTTTAATGTTCTCCACTGTTTAATGTTTTCCGCATATTATTTATAGTTCAGTTGGTGGGCCGATGCAGTAATAAGATATTGCCACTCAAGCTTCTGTAGGAAATGCTGGGCCCATAAATGGTACAGGTTGGGTTTAAAGCTGCAGTTTGCCGTTTAATTCTTACATTTTATTTGCACTTTAGGCTGCAGTCAGCCAGGTTGATGGTTGTTGTCAGTGTAGGACTTCTAGCACTTGTTTTGCCCAACAACTAATTAGGGTAATTTTTGTTGCTCAAATATTAAATCCGCAGTTTGCTAGTGACGGAACAATTCACTCTCATCTGGCGCATGCCCAGGAAGACACTAACTATCGTGGGGGGAAGGGGGTTGGCGCTCTTGCTGCTCGGTCAGCAGGTACAGCTCTTTCACCTCCTAGCTGTAAGTCAAAAAAAAAAAAAAGAAATATTTGTGCTGACAGCAGCCGTTCATCAGTGGAATACCAAAAG
This sequence comes from Protopterus annectens, assembly GCF_019279795.1. Classification (NCBI taxonomy): domain Eukaryota; kingdom Metazoa; phylum Chordata; order Ceratodontiformes; family Protopteridae; genus Protopterus; species Protopterus annectens. The sequence continues at coordinate 936,545,129 of NC_056745.1, forward strand.
TGATTCAGCTTAAATGATTTGGGCTCTGATCACCTTGTTACTGTTCATGTTTCTTAGGGGTATAATCCAAGGGGTAGCTGCTCCTCATGGAGGGCAAAGTTATGTTCTCAGTGTGGAGCCAGTCTGTGAAGCAACAATTTTGTGGTTTAGAAGCAGTCGTGGTATTCCTTATTGCGCATGGGCAGGTGCAGCTGGAGCTCCTGCTGTTGAAAAAAGGGTGATGTGTGGTAGGTGATGGGTATTTTGCTTACTTGGTAACTGTTCATGTTCACACAGATAGTTTAGACTTTGACTCGGGTTGTCGGACATTCTACAGTGGAATGGATTTTGAGTCAGGATGAGTTGGTTTTTCTGTTTGTCGGTGGGGGGACTGCTACAGTGGCTGGGTGGTGCGGACATTCTGAGGTGTTTAGTCGCTGGATTGGGGTTCTCCACTTACTATGCAGAAGTAGGTGACTTGGCAGGCCAGTTGTTTGAGACCTGGATGGATGTGCTACTTGCATTGGGAGGCCTTAACGTGATCCGTTTTCCGGGGTGATGGACTCTCATATGCTTAGTGCTTTATCCTTATGGGAGGAAGACTTGTTTGCTGACAGGCATTTGTTTTGATGTTATTCCTTATAAACCTGTGCTGACACAAGCCTGTTATGCCAGCCGCTTTCAAAGTTTAGAGTGGTGCTTCCATTGTGTCAACAGTTTCTGTGGATTAAAGGGCAGAACGTTAGTGTACAGATGAGTGAGAGCTCTACATGACACATATAAGTAGCAGCTGAAGAAAGGGAACCTGTGAACAGTGTGGATAGAAAGGAGTTTACAGATTATACAGACATGTACTTTACTTAATTTTACAGACAAACCTGGACTTTATGCATGATAAGTAATGGTGGTTTAATTATTATTGGTACTGCTCAAACAAGGAGCAGATAACTTTTATCATTTGTTCATGAAAATAAAAGCATTTTATGATGTGCAGCAGGTAGGTCTGCCTGTGGGTCAAAGTAGGTCTTAGTGGATCATGGGAGAAGGACAGGGTCGCGGGTTTTATTAGGAGACATTTATGGCTTACTTTTAATGGTTAAAATATATATATAAACTTGCAGGGGTAATGTCTCCAGTGGTCAACATATACAATACTACAAGAAAGCAAATATTTTGGTATTAGAAAATCTGCGTGACTCATGTGCCTATTGTCTATGGTCATATTGCAGGGTTTCTGAAAGGGTGGCTGGGGCCTGGCGATGCAGTTCTAAGTTGAGCAGCTGCATTTGGTTCAGGTTATTGTTCACTGACATCGCCTGGTGGATTTTCGTGGCTTTGCCTGGAGCATTGAATTTGTTAGCAAAGGTTTTGTTCAGAGTGGTAGGTGGTGTTGCAGAACCAGGTGTAGATTGGTTTTGGACTTTCAGGTGCTGGTTCTACTTGTTTGAGTTTTAAGCTTGTTAACACATTTCTTGTTTTAGGTTGCTTCAAATGGCATTGAAATCTTAATTGTGCTTTGCTTTATTACTTGGAGAGTTATCGCGGGGTGCTTAGTTGATTGGGATGTGGCCTTGCAGCAAAACTACAGGTATCATTTGATTCCAACATCGTGGGTGATTTGCGTATGTGGTTAACTGTGTCATCATGCTAGTGGTAGTTGGGAGTAAATGTAGTGGACGGGATGTTCAGCTGTCCAAATTTGCTCAGTTCTCAAGTTGTGGTTTGGGCAATTAGAGTAGGGCTGGATGAATAAGGCTTTCTATTCAAGTTGCAGAGCTGGTACCCCCTTCTTGGTTAGGTGTGGTGTGGGTTGAGTCACTGATGAAGAGCTAGAGCTCTTGCCTTATGACAGGAGAGTGAGCTGGTTAAATTAGCAAAGCCAACAGAGAAGGACGGCCCAGTGGCAGTACAGCCCATGGTGTCCCATACTGTAGGAGAAGTTGTCCTCCATGGAACAACAGTTGTTGGTGGCAGCTGGGCATGGCAAGATGACCCTGGAATTCATTGGCTTGGTAGGGATGGAGACTGCATCTTTGCCTCAGGTTTTGGTCTGTTTCTCGGAAAATCGTTGTTTTGGTAAATGATTGGTGGGTTATTAAGTACTGACGTTGGAAGACGGCGGACATTTGGGTCATGGACTTTATGCCCTTACAGAATTCATGCTTATGGGGGTTCAAAGCATGGTCTATGTTGTAAGAGTAATATTTAAAGTTGCCAAGGTTTTAATTTCAGACTTTATGCCTTTTCAAATTCATGGCAATGCAGACCCTGTTTGTCATGTGTTTATTGAAGGGACCGGGACAATTTGCTATTATGTAAAGCCATGGCAATGATATCCTGCCTGACTTTGCTGATGGATTTATATGCAGCATTAGAAAGCATGCCAGAAGATCCCACACAAACAAAACCTGACAGTGTCCCTGGGAATCATGATTCCAAAAAAGTACCCAAGGATCTCGGAAGCAAAGCAGAACAGGATCTGAAGAAAAGACACACTTCATGTCATTTAGAATCAATTAGATCTACTAGAATGTGAGAACAGAATGGTCACTGTTATGAAGAAAGATAAGATTCACATGTGCATTATCTCACACATTCTAAATAAAATGAGTAAAACAAGCATTACCATGACTGCAGTTAAAGAAATGAACTCAAAAATAACAAAATGCAATTTTTTACAGTAGTAGATGCAAACCATAGCTCTCGACTGTACAGATTTTCACAGAATGTCCAGATTTTTGCTTCATATTTTTGGTCTGTTCCTCATAAAATTTCTGGTTTTCTGAGAAGTCACTGAGAATTGAAGTAACTAAACAATGGAATACATTTGAGTTTCAGAATTCATATCCTTTAGAAAATGTATGCTAACATAAAACCTGTTATTCTAGCAACTTTTTTTACGTTTATAAGAGCAATATTTAAACTCTGTCCCTATATTTTAAGCCTTTCTCCCCCTTCCCCTATTATTTTTGACTTTGTCTGGATTTCTTGTGCTATGAGTTTGAGAGGTATGATACAAAACAATGTTTTCAGCAGATCAAGCCAGGTGAACAAAACTTACAAATGTGAATAGTCGCTGAAATATGAGAAATGTACAGATTTCTTAGAGTACCACTGATGTCCCATTAGCATTAAATATTTTCCTAAATTCCTGCCTTTTCTTAAACCTCACTCCTCCTCTTAAACATTATTATTTATATATTATTCCGACAAATTCTGTTTAATTCTGTAAAATTTACTTTGCCCCTTCATTTTTCCAAAGATCCAACTTCCAGTTCTTTTAACTATTTAACAACATTCAATACTTCAGTTATAGCTAGTTTAGATTCTGATTTCCAATTTCAAGTAATTGCTTTTTTGGCAGCCAATAGCATTAAAATTAATAAGGCCTGTCTATGTCTAGGCAGTTCAGATCCAGTGTGTCAGCTCATAAGAATAATTTCTGTAGGTAAGTTTTAGAATTTTCCAACTCGTTACACTCCTCAAAACATGTTATTTATTTATTTATTTTACATTTGTTAACTGGGTTAGTCTGACTGAGCTTTTGGCTCATTTTCAACAGAGACCCGGGCAGAAAAGCTCCTCAGAGAATAAAATTTAACAAAGTTCAATTACAATCAGCAAAAAAAATACTATCAGGTTACAATAGAAAATTAAATGATTAAAGAGCAACATGACTGGGTTTAGGTACAGATGGCATATATGCAATAGTTGGATGGAGAGAGGCTCTGCAGTGCAATAAAATTTAACAAAGAATCAGTTACAGTCAGCAAAATTTACAACTGGGTTATAATGGCATAGTAAATTAACAATACATGTGTTATTGTTGATAGGTTTAGAGAGGCTGTATACAGAAGTAGGAATGAAGATATAGGGAAGTAAAGAGGTGATGTCCAAGATAACAGACAGGTTGAAGTAGATGGTACAGTGTGATATAGTTTAGATGAGGTAAACAGGGAAGAATATAGGAGAGGGAGGGAAAAAGAGTAGATAGAAAGAAGGAAGTGGAGGGAGCACAAAGTTAGAAGTAAACTTAGGGTAGGGAGGAGTATAGGTGTAAGTGTAGTAGTTTCAGGGGAAATGACTACAATGGCAGGACCATTTTATTGTTAGGTATTTTCGGGTGGCTAATTTGAATTGCTTGATATGGCCAAGGGAATTTATTTCAAGGGTAGTTGGCTCTAGGAAGTGGCTCGGTTGTAGTTATAGAGTAGACATTTTAGTTTCGGGTTTATAAGTCTGCAACAGTCCTTGATCTGAGCTACGAAGTTACCTAGTTGGGAGTATTTAGATATAATAGTAGAGAGGCTGGGGCAGTACGAGGGCAGATACAGGATGGAGTGAATAACTTGCAGCTGATAAAGTAGGAGCAGGTGTGGGAACTCAAGCCAGTCCAGTTGCTTAAGTGATAAGCAGTGGTGAGACTTGTAGGATTGGTTGGCTGCGAATCTGGCCACCTTATTATAGGTAATTTCAAGTCTTGAAATGAGTGTAGAGTTGAGGTTAGTGAATATATGACAGGAGTATAGAAGTGTGGGAAGTAAAAAAGTATGGGAGTGAGTAATTCTGGCTGTGTTAGTTAAGTATTTCTTATTACGGTAGAGGTGTCCAAGTTTCTGGTATGTTTTTTTTTTATACTGTTAGTGACATGTAGATCAAACTTAAGTTGATCATCTGTAGTGACTCCTAGCAATTTAGTGCTAGGTTCAGCTGTGATGATTGCATTATTGCTTGATAAAATGTTAAATGTAGTTATAAGACTGGTGTTTTTTTTGGGGAGGAAGAGTAGGAACTTGGTTTTCTTTGGATTTAGAATTTATTTGTTGTCATTAAGCCAAATCTCAATGATACTGAAGAATGCTTCGGTAGTAGAGTGGAGGTCTGATGGGTTATCTGCAATGGTGATGATAGTAGAGTCATAAGCATATTGCACAAGTGACGACTGGGGACAAGAGGTATAAAGTAAGTTTGTGAAAATATTGAAGAGCAGTGGTCCAAGGATAGATCCCTGGGGACACCCATTTGCACAGTGAGGGGAGGAGATAGAGCAGAGAGCCATTTTACTGATTGCTGGTGGTTAGAGAGACAGCTGGAGAACCAGGAAATGGTAGGAGGGGAGAAGTTTAGATAAGTCATTTTTCCAGGAGGAGAGGATGAGAGACAGTGTCAAAGGCTTTAGAAAGGTCAAGAAACAGGCATGAGACAAGTTTATTATTATCACGAGCAAGATATACTGTGTTGATGAAGGATATTAGTGTAGTTGTTGTACTATGATTAGGACGGAAACCATGTTGTGTGTGTGAGAAGCTTTTCTTGGTGAAGGTACTGCATTATCTGCTTGTGAATGCATTTCTCTAACATTTTAGAGAGAGGAGACAGTATAGCGATTGGTCTGAAGTTTGATATGTCTGAGGAACTGCCACCTTTGTGAATGGGTAAAGTAAAGAATTGTTTCCATAAAGAGGGGACATACAATTCAGAAATAGAGCAGTTGATCAAGACAGACACAGTATAGGCCAGGGGTTCCAAGACAATCTTAAGGAAATAGGAGGGTATATTGTCTGATGAGGGAGAGCAGGGTTTAAGTTTGGAGAGTAAGGATTTTATATAATTAGTTGATACTGCTTTAAGCGAAAAAGAATTAAAAGAGTTGGGAAGGGAAGATGAGTTAGTGGGGGTATTAACAGTGTTACTGTGGGGAAGTGAATTAATTAAGGTAGTTATGGAGTCAATAAAGTGATTGCTAAATTTAATGGCAGTGTCTACTGGGGTTTCATTAGGACAAGGGTTAGGAGAGGAAGGGTTTCCTGGATGAAGGATATGATTGATAGAATTCCAGAATTTTTGGGGGTCTGATTTTAGGGTAGTGGGAGGGTGTACATAGAAGTTCAATTTGCCTTTATGGATGATTTTTTTATTTTGTTTATTAGTTCTTTATAGGTCTGAAGGAGAGATGGTGTCTTGGTTTTATTCCATCTCTTCCATATCCTATCATGGTTATTCATGAGGCTTTGGCTTGATTGAGTTAGCCATGGAGCTGTGCCGGATTTGATTCTAATAGTGCAGCAGTGGGCTAGGGAGTTAAGTATATCGAGGAAGATGGTGTTGAAAGAGTGGACAGCTTCATCCAATAGGAGAGTGCTGAGGGGAGACCATTTACTTCTGGAGAGTAGGTCGATGAAAGTGTCTGGGCAGAAATTAGAAAGTTTGCGGGAGATAATACTCTTGAAGGGTTTGGTGAAGTGGGGAGTATGTCTGGTTACAGTTATAGGGCAGTGGTCACTGAGTGCATTTGGAAGGGTCTAGGGATCATGGTAGTTTTGGGGGTGGGAACCAAAATCCAGTCAAGAAGAGAGCTAGGGAGGTGAGATTTATTATTATAGGTGGGGGCTGTGATTAGCTGCTCAAATCCATGCAGACTGATAGAAGAAGTAGTATTGGGAGTTTGTATTGAGAGCCGATCTACATTAACATCTCCCAGGATGATGGTTTTGTTATAGATGGTGTGTGAGAGGTGGGATAGGATAATTTCAAGTATGGAAATATTTTCTCCAGAGGGGATGTAGATTGCTACTACTGTTATGGTGGTGAATTTGTTAAGTTTGAAGTTGGTAAATAGAAGTTCCACTGAGGAGAAGGATGGTAAGAGAGAGCTGGGACTAATTAGTGAGAGATGATCGGAGTAGATTATGGCAACTCCTCCTCCTTTTTTGTTATGTCGATCCTGCCTGAGGATGTTATAGCCAGGAGGGATAAGATGACTGTCAATGTGTTGTGGATTCAGCCAAGTTTTGGTTAGGGTGACTATGTCAGGTTTGTAGTAAGCTAACCAGGCATGGAATTCATGAACTTTATTTGCTAAACTCCTAAGATTAATAGAGCAGAAAGATACTTGCTTTTTTGAGCATGGGAGATTGGTTGGTTTGGTTACTGGCAGATTATAGTTCAGGGTAGACTGTGTGGGGCCAGGGTTAGGATGAATGTCTCCTGATAGTAGGAGAGGTTTAAAGTAGAGTAATTGTTTGTGCAGTGTGAGTTTACTTTTATTTTTTAAGGAGGTTAAGGGAGGGGGCAATAGTTTTATTTTTGGAATGGGTGTGGTAGGGGGAAGGATGGCTGAACAGATATGTAGATGTTGTTGGGGTTTTGTACTTAGGATGAAAGTGCAGTTAGAGGAGTGGGAATGTGAAGAAAGCAGTTGGGAGTGGAAGGAGGTGAGGTAGCATAGGATCTAGAATAGAGGTAGTAAGAATATGGTTTGTATTTTAGAAGACATGATAATTTCCAAGAGTAGGGAAGAGTGAGGCAGGGAGTGGATGGCAATTAGTTAGTGTAGGATGTGCTGTAGAATAATCAAGTGGGTATGAGGAGGTGCAAAGTGCAGCAGGTGTGTATGAGAGGAAGTTGTGGGGAGGGGACTAGAGAGGAAGTAGGGAGGTGTGGTTTGAATGGTTAGGTATAAAGGAAATGATATGGGGGGTGGGAGGTGAGAGAAGTGAGCCCGAGCATAGTGAGGGCAAATGGAGCATGGCTACACCTGCAGGGTTACACCTACTGAGTAGGAACTTAGCAAAAAACAATCAGCCAGCCCTTTGTTAGAAAGTCAGGATAACTGCTAATATTAATAAAGAAAAATAAATGCCTTGATACACTTTTACAATTTAGAAAGTTTGTTAGTATTTGTAAGGGGGTGAGTGGTAGAAAGAGTGATAGAATATTGAGGGGATACGAGGGTGGTTAATGGTTGTCAGGTTATCACAGTATTGTGCTTACCCAGAGCTAAAAAACCTAGTTTCCAAGAAGGACTAGGATTGAATAACTTTGCAACAACAAAGTTATGAAATTACTAGCTCTAAATATTCTGAGGGAGGAATTATCATACTTTGTTTCTGACTCCCGAGTTTGCTTAGCAGGTGTGGATTTGGTCCAGACTTGGTTCCATGCTCCTATGTACCTCCTTTTTCCCATCGCAACTGCAGTATTTGTTATCTACCTGAGGAAAAATAACTGCATTTTGGTTAGGGTATAAAAATACCTGTCCAAATACTTCCAAGCAAAAAATCCTAAACCTTCTGGACTTTGATGCATACATGGGAGCCATACATATATCCATCCATCCATTGTTCCTTTGCAAATTGCTTTTCCAGCTTCTCTTCCTAGTCTTTTCTCACATCCTCCAGTCAATTCTTATAGTTGTTATTAAATATATTAAATGCCCTACAAAATTCTCCCTTTCAGTGGGAGCCTCTGATCTAGACCTAACTATATATTCTACCAGAGCTAGTCTTTCATTTAGGACTCCCCTATTCCTTTCATTTTATTTTGCCTTTACTCTGTCTTCAGTCTCTGGTATGAAAAGTAATCTCTAATCTACAGTCCATATTTCTGCTTGGCCTCATCCCACTTTACTATCTTTCCCTGTCTAGTTATTTGCACCCAGTACCTTTGTTTCTTTGCCTGTTTTCTCCAGTAAATTCTGGTCTCCTATTGCCTATTATCTGTACTGCAACTTGCAGTCATCCCTATCGCACGTACTTCCTTCTCTATTCCAGTGTTGATTAAGTTCTCAGAATACTTTCTGCTACTTTATGAACATAATATTTTGTATAGTTGTTATTCTCCTTATGGATCTGCATCCAAAATCATACTCTCTCCTCTGCTTCATCATTTCATCATCATCCCTTTCCAATTTGATTTATAACCTTCAATTTGTGTTATGTATACGAGCCTTAACTTCAAAGCTCTAAAATATCCATACAAATCAGTTAATCCAAAACCATCTTGTTCCACAGGGAGAATCAATTTATCCCACTTAACTCGCACCCTCATACACATCTTCTCTTTTAGTTGATAAAAATATGTCTGGCCTGTATATAAATCTAAAGGAATAAAAAACATGCTCACTGCTTATATCTTACTATCTTTATCCATAAACAAGTGCTTCCAGATTCTCAGTTTTTGTATTATTTTTGTTTAATCTCTTACAACATATCCTTAGCTGCCATAACAGAATCCTTTTTAATCCGTACATCTAAATATGGGTATTACTGAACAAATTCAGGCGTGAGTAAATAATTTGCTGCCTTCTTTAATTTTATCTCCGGAAAAAAAAAAAGATAGAAAGTGTCTCAAAGTTTTCTAAAACCATACCAACATATACTGGAATTTTGGAGCCCTTTATTTTCTTTGCCAGTCACTCTAAATATAAAGCAAACAAAGGGGACAGAGGACAACCCTGTCTGGTTCCTCTGTTCAAACACAGCTTATCATAGAGTAACCTCCCACCTTGCTTCTTACCACTGATCCTTCATATACCCTCCTAATTAACCTTATTATTGCATCAGGGAATGGAAATGTTTCCATTGCACTAATCACAAAACCTGAACGTTTTTAAATATGACTGGTTATCTATTAGCTTGAGTTCAGACAAAAAAAGAGCTTGACAAGAGACTGATAAAACTGTAGAATGGATTACGACAGCGTAATTTTAGTGTAAATAAAAGCAAATGTAAACTAAGAGTGACAAGACTACAATACATGCATGATACTCTAATGTCAGAGGGTCTAAAATTTTATACAGAAAAGGTCTGCTCAAATAAAAATGCTAAGGCAAGAAGACATATAGGCATTACAGGGACATCTAGCAATGATTCATTATCTTGCAACATTTGTAATTAATATACATATACTTGATGCCTCTGCCTAACATACAAAGCTATGTCAAACCCAGAGCTGTTGGACATGCTCCACTTAAAGAAATCCCAATCCCTCCGAGCTACATGTTCTAGGGACCTAAACCTCACCACAACAATAAACAGGACATGCTGGAGGGATAGATTATTGTCCCAGAGACTTCCCATACTCTGGAACAAACTACTTATCTATAGCAAACAAAGCTCCCCATTGCCACTCTTCAAGAAAAATCTTGATGATTGGATGGGAGATAGGAAATTCACTCCGGGGATCACTTCTGTGGCTCTGCTCAACAGGGCCACAGGAAAATAATTTTCTTGGGTGGCGATAGCCAGGGTACCATTTGGCTAGGCTTATATAGGCCTTAGGGCCAATAGCCTAGTACCTACTTATGAACCTATGAACCTATGAAGGATGCCATTAGTGCATCATATAGCCTAGGAATGGAGTTGTAAACATGTAAAAAGTTTTGAAGTAGACATGACACTTTAAAATACTAGGATATAAATAAGCCAGTTGTGTTGTAAGTAAATACCAGGCAAAATTGTATTGGAGCTGTGGGCTTACCAGAGACTAGACCATTTATTTATGGTTCAATAGCATTCATACATGCACAAAAGAGAAATGCTCAAGGAGAAAATAAGATTCTAGCAGTAGTGTACGGTTGGAATATTTTCTATGAATATGTCAATACTAAAGATGCTTGAGGGTAAACAAATCACTGACCATTGCAATGCATATTCAGAAAGCCTTTTGTACAAAGCACCTCCAAGATTATATGGTATGTTCTGTATATTTGTTTTTTTTTGGGGTTTTTTATAGTGTTTTGGGACTCAGCATTAGGAGTTCTGACATTTCAAAAGGTAGCTGCATTTCTGTCTCATGCAAATGTTTTTCCTTTAGAAGTACTACCTGATTTTCAGACAGTAGCATGACGGTCAAGTGTTTGAAAATCTGCACTTGACCAAAATGATCATTGGTAGACTAAGGTCTCTGCAGTTAGGAATTACCCTTGGCCAAAGAAGCAGTCAGTTAGCTGTTTAAAGTTGAAGGTGTTTCGGAAGCCTACCTTTAGCAGTACATACCTTGATTTCACAAGCTGCCACCCCTTGTTTCAAAAGAAAAGCTTAGTGGAAGGACAATGTGTATGTATAGCCAGGATGACTTCACATTTGGAGGACCTTAAAATGGTCAACACGTATTTAGTAAGAGGTACCTCTCTTCCCTGGAGGGGAATTAGAGGTTATGTTATACTAAGTTTGGAGCACAGACGGTAAAGCCCCAACATGAGGGATTGGGGTGGTTACCTCAAAGGCAGAAACAGTTAGAAAACTGTGCAGACTGCATCACTTTCAGATGACATATTTCAACAAAAATGTTTTTAAGCTTCTAAAACTGAAGACAATAACTTTGTTAGGAAAATAGTTTTTAAATTTAATTAAATTAAAATGTAATTTTAATTTTAAGTACCTACAAGAAATCCCGTATGCAGAACACTTATTATTAGCACTTCTCAATTACACATCACTTGCAGTAGCATATCTGTTCTCATAGGCTCATACTGCTCCATATGTAAAACAAACTGAATATATTAACTCCTGCTGTTATTAAGGAGGTACTTAATGCAGCTGTCCACTCAGCCTTTAGATTTGATCTCTTGCTTACACTTATTTATATATTTATTTAATTAGTTTTGTTAACAAGAATCAGAACACTGTCTACCTTGTAATGTCATGATTTTCAGTCTTTCTGTTATCACTCTTTCCCCGTTTGTCTTTATTTAGATGATGTATTTATATGTTGTTGTGAACCCTATATCTCTTGTTTGACAAAACACAAACCAGAAAGTTTAAAAATAATAGCAGAAAAACTACCAAGATTAACCTTAATGCCTGATGTCAAATCTTCCATGAGATAACATGCTGTTTAAAGGTAAAGAATATAATTACCTGCCATAGCTTGCTAGGACTGTGCATGACACACAATATAAAATACCGTCACCGTGTCACTAACAAGCTTCTCTGCTGGAAGGGGATCTCGTGCATTAATAAATGTCTTTGTGAAAAGTGCTTTTATTAACATTACAACTTTTTCAGCCTCTACTCGATCATTGTCATGGTTGTCTCCTAACACAATCTGAAATATATGTACCTGCCATTTTCATTCTGTTAAGGTACTTTATATCACATGCATTTTGTTTATATGGATGTGATCTCCCAGCCTCCTTTATATCACATGCATTTTGTTTCTATGGATGTGATCTCCCAGCCTCCTTTATATCACATGCATTTTCTTTATATGGATGTGATCTCACAGCCTCCTTTATATCACATGCATTTTGTTTCTATGGATGTGATCTCACAGCCTCTTTACACACCCTGCCTTCTCCTTTTCTATTTTTCTTGGAAGAGCCTCTGTCTAAGATATAACATTACATAAAAATGCCTTCTGATAATGCAAAAGAATTCTAAGTGTAATAACAATTAGTAATAAAGCAGGAGGAGACCCTCCTAGAGTTGCATACTGGATGTTCCCAAGTCATGTGACTTTCTAGTGCTCTCGCCTCTTCTATGGGAAGATGTTACTCTGGTTTCAGTGAAACGATTTGCATAAGAAAATCTTATAAAACACAGCTGCTTTGTCTATGCATATTTTTTCCAATAAAACAATTTGCATCCATAATTACACTGCCAAAATAATAATTAAAAAATTAATACAAAACAAAAAATACACTAATCTTTATCAGCTCATAGTGTTTTAGGCTCTAAATACCCTGCAAATGCCTTTGATTATCAGATCAAACCTTCTGAAAAGTGATGCAGCATATATAAATATATAGCCACTGCAGTAGAGTTTGAATAGTGTTATAAAGACAATAGCTGGCTAATATTAGAAAATATTTTTGGATGTGTTTTATCAAATATAACTTGCATGTTGTAATATCATCTTGCCAGGGTTTATGATGCATACTCAAGTAAAATACTGCTTTAAATGAAAGTAGGTGATATGCACGACTCTTCCACTGTGTGCCAGCATTTAGCTATCGACTGGCTGTCAGCTCTGAATCCATCATACTATGTGAAACCATAACACTGAAAGGAAAATCCCTATACTATACTTAATTTCCTTCATTGTAAAATGCATTTTAGTATGAATACCTTCTGTTACTGCCCTTGTTTCTTTAAAAAGGAAATATTTCTTTAAACTGTTTCACACTAAATAATTAAAAGGTTATACTAATGAAAAAAAATATTAAAAATATTATATATCAGCATGAAAATGCATCATAAAAATGAACACATGCTTTGTTTTTATTATTTACCATTTTGTTACTGAATTTAAACAGTAGTGTAAAGAGCTTGAAATTACTATTGCATTGTTTTATCAGTTCAGAGGACATCAGCCTAGAGGTAAAGGAGGTTATAATCAGGGACAACGGGTTTCCACTGTTCCAGAAAGTACCATAAAACTTCAAATTTTTACTATTTCAATATTGTGGAAAATTAGATTTTCATAACAATACCTCATTTTAAGAGCAGCACTTTTAAACTATAACTAATAGGTTTTACGATTTTTATTTACATTTACTATTTATAATATTGTTAGTTTGTGAGTGTTGGTTTCTGTGGCTTGTGGCCTGGAGCATTTCATTTCGGTGCTTGCATATTTATCCTTAGTGTTTGTTTATATCCTGTACTATTGTTCTTAGTATGCTTGCTAACACCAACTAATATAAATATTGTTGGTTACTACTTAATAAAGCACACAATATTCCAAGAGATTATCATTTCCTTAGTGAAAAGACGGTTCCATACTCTCTTTATTTTTAATAACCAATGTCTTGCACTGATGTATTCCTATAATATATGATACAAAAATATCCACAGACTGTTTACATCCCCGCAGTTAAAACAGCATTGTGGCCTTTTCTAGAGTTTCACTGATGTCCAGCACCCCTTATTCTTTATTCTTATATGTTGGTCCTAGATAGTATTCCATGTTCTTAGTTTCCTTGCCTGTCCTAAAACTTTTTCCCAATCTCATTGGGACAATATAGTACCCTCCTGTTGTTTCCATCTGCCTTGACTGGCTTTTTGTTGTGATATTCCTTACTGTTTCAGTAAGTTTAGCTACAATTTCCCTTTCTGATTGTGGCCCATTTTGCTATGGTACAAACCAGGTAAAATTATCAAAAAAATGTCCTGACCTGATGAGATCATGTCCCTTTTTTCCAAACATTTCTTCCCATCTGATATGTGATAAATTTTATCTTTTCATCATGTCATAAGTCATCTTGAATATATGAAGCTACCCTTTTTGATTACAGCCACTTTTCTTTTCTGGTGTACACTGAATATGTTCTCCTGCTGTTTTTTTTTCCATTTCTTTCTTATTAGTTGACCTGTGCTGAATTTTAGGCAATATGAGTACAAATCAGGCAGCCCCAAGCCCATGTACAGGACTACATTACGGGCTTTGGATCTGCAAATGCATCTTCCCCAGTTATTCACTAGTAAATTCCCTATGGTATACTGTATATGATGCATTAAGCTGGGTTTCACTGAAATGGGAATACACATATGGTATATATGGTAACACCAATATTTTTAAAGCTAGAGCTTTGCTTTAATTTGTTGAACTTGGGTAAGGCTGTTGTTAGTATGATATAATCTGTTTTCTGCAGAATGTTAAGTTCTTTTCTATCATTCCCTATACTTTATTTCCCACATTTAACCCTAAGTATTGCAGAAAGGCCTTTTCCTTAAATGGTCTATGTCCACCTACACCCCCCCCTACCTTTTTCTAAGCACACAAAGTCTTTTCTGGTTTCATTGCAAATGAGTCCCAGTGTAGGTCCAAATTCCCTAGACATGCCTAATAGCAGGCTGAGGATTTCTACCATCAATATACAGTTGTCCTCAAATGTAAGGAAAATGCTTTTCCTCCATTGTTTGGTCTTCAATCCAATCCAGAAATGTGATTGCACCTGCTGTTTGTGTAGACAGGTCCTGGTCCAGTCACAGCCCTCAAAATCATAAAGCACATAGCAGAACATTAATAAATGGATGGACTGATTCCCTTTAGGGAAGCAATATATAGTTGTTAATCAGAACTGTGAACAATAAGCATATATAAAGTGCATATGCTTAAGAACAATATTCACAGTGGAGAATGGTTTGTTTTTCTTCATCAGTTATTTAAGGAATGTTTTTCATTTTGGAACCCACAAGATAATAATATATCAAGGTTGCTTTTAGGTAGAACTGTGGTATCTATGTGAGAAGTGTCTCATGATAAAGAGATAAACTCCATACGACAGTAATAACAAAGAAATCTGAAAATAAATACAAAATGTGGCTGTGTTTTTGTAAATCTTGAATAGTGAACTACAAAAATGTGTATCTTGTGGCATTATGTAAATTTAGTAAATGTGTACTAATCAACAAGCAATATATGACATACATCGCAGCTGCTTTCTTTATACTACCTGCAATGCAGTACATCAGAATCCTACCACAGGCTAATGCAGAAGAATATCCCACTTCCTTATACCCATGATTCTCTGAAACAGAATGCCCTGTCTCCCCATAAAGTTCTTTTCCATACAAGACTGCAGTCCCTCACCCCCACCCCACTAGGCACACTTCTGCGAATTTCTATATATGCATCCACCACTCCATCCCCAGTTTGCAAACTGCCTTCCTAGCCAGAATAGTAATGATGTACTGCATTCATATATTGATTTTGTTAAACACAAC
This sequence comes from Protopterus annectens, assembly GCF_019279795.1. NCBI lineage: Eukaryota > Metazoa > Chordata > Ceratodontiformes > Protopteridae > Protopterus > Protopterus annectens. The sequence continues at coordinate 936,560,560 of NC_056745.1, forward strand.
TAATGCAAATTACCAAAGGTAGAAACAGCTCAAATATTGCAATACACTCATTTTTTTTACGTATGCAAGAATTCGGTAACATTCTACATATCCAGAGAAAACTGTAAATTTGCTCACCAACAAAAAACACTTAATTTACAGTGACAACTCGGTCTGTGTCATACACATACTTATGAATGATGACTTCTTCTTCTTTTGGCTTTTCCCGGTTAGGAGTCACCACAGCAGATCACCTGTCCGCTCATGATTGGCAGTGGAGTTTTACAGTGTCGAGTTGACAGCCCGATGCCCAACCTTCCACAGAAGGCACACACACACACACACAAGCACTCATGCCCAGGGCCAATTTAGAGTATCCAATCTACCTATAATCTTTGGGATGTGGGAGGAAACCGAAGCACCCGGAGGAAACCCACGAGACCACAGGGAGGACATGCAGACTCCACACAAAAGGCACCCCAGCCGAGGATCAAACCAGAGAATCTCTTGCTGTGAGGTGGCAACGCTAACCACTGCACCACCGTGGCCACCCATACTTATGAATAATGACTGCTATATGAAAATATGTAAGTAACAGCATGCATTTATATTACACTGCAGCTCTATAAATTCTTTTTTCAATTTCCAAGTCCCACTCATTTGAACAGAATATCTTAATGTACATAAGACATTAAATATCCTGCTTTGCTTCCACACAGGTAAACACACCTCATATATTATCTGTGTAAACATTTGAATGCAGTGAGTATTACTTTCAGACTTGCCCTTCCTCAAATGATGTATCTCATATTCAACTACTACCAATGGAACAGTTCAACTATATCACACTCAAGATGTGTCTTTTAAAATATATATATAAATATTGTATCATTCTGTAGTACCAAGAAAAAAGTCTTTAACAGTAAAGTCTGAACAGATTTATTTACAAGTGAAATGTGAAAGGTTTAACATTTTGTCTGACAACCCCCCAGCAGACTGAAAGAGAGGGACAGACAGGGAGAAAACTTTTTTCTCATGTTACAGATAGGATGTTCATCTTACTCAAAACTTGAGATAAGATTGTGCCTATACCTACCTCAGAAGCATGTGTGTGTACCAACAGTTCTCTGGAAAAGTCTGAAGTCATTAATATTGGTTCCAAACACCGCATATTTTCTAGGTGCTTAAAATATAACTTTAACCAAAAAGTAAGACTGCAACAGAAATGTCTATCTGTGTGGAAAATACTGTTTTTCCATAAGGTATTTGGCTAGTGGAATTTGTCAATAGCCTTTGGTTAGGTCCAAAGTGGACAGAAACATATCTTTAGCTAATTATTCCATCAGTTTTTTGTTTATGGCATAGGATACAAATCAAATTTAGATATGCTACATCATTTTCAGATATCATTACAAAATGTAATACTCTTATCAGACATGGTGCCAATACAATATTCCACATACTTTGGCATTCTTCTAAGATTCCAAATTTATGCATTTTCTCTACATCTTCCCTAACTGTTTGGCAATGGGACACTAGCATCTATTATGGCTTTAACTTTATATTCTTATCAGGCACCATTTCTCCCAAGGAAATCTGAAAATATAGCTTTATACCAAAGTAAAAAATTCCTATTGTGAGACATTAATAATTTCACTAGATGCTGAGGAAAAAAAGTAACTTTCTTTGCAAACATACTTACCACATAAACTTCAGTTTGACTCCCAAGATTTCAGAACAATTATGTGGCATAAATACTGTTATTTTTTCTCTGATTGTTACACCTTATAATTTACTTCACTTACCTTTTTCTGCAGTTTCAGAAGGACCTTGCCACTTTGCAAGAAATGTGTATTCAGCAGTGGGTATTAACAGAACTTTAACTTTATCTCCAGTTGAATTCTCTGAGATGAGCATGTTTGTTATATATTCTCTGTCCCCTGTCCACTCTCTAAATGTAACCTACGTGCAAACATTCTAGTTCTTAATATGTTCTGTTGGCCTGAAACATGCTCTATTATACTTTTAAAGTGGCATTTTCCCCTATAAGTTTATTTGTTATATCTGAAAAGCATCAATAATGTCTACCTTATACTAATTCAAATGGCGTGAATCCATTTGAGGCTTGGGGGGGGCAAAGAAAAAATATAAAAGCAACTGGACCCAGTTTCGCCCACCTACTTATACAGCCTAACATAATATAGACTTTGTAATGTTATTAAAGTGTAACCCTAGTCAGTCTGTTTGAGGGCAGTATAGAGATGACCTCAGCTGTTTCTTTTCAAAAATTTATAAAGCTGATGCATTACTCTGGACATTAATGAGATGATTTGGTCAGTAAAAATTCTATTAAAATTCTTGCTCTAGAAAAGAACAACACGTGTTCTTTTGCTATGTATTTTGCATTAGCACACATAATTCTCTTTGTGTATTTTTACATACGGACTCTTCCCTGTCACCATCAACAATTATCCCTTTAATTACATTAACTATTAGAGTCTTTTGGTAAGACTCACTTTCACTATCAGTCTCCACACCGACTTCTTTTATTACCGTCACTACTGGAATATTTTGGTAAGAGCTGATTTTCATGTCTGTCTCCATATTAGCATCTTTTATAACTTTAACCATTGGAGCCTTCTGGTAAGACTCATTTTTGATTTATTAAATCTTTAGACCCAGAACTAAAACTGAGGTCCTTTTGTGTCTTATAGTCTTGTACTTTCTTACTTACTGGGGCAAAGCATTTCTAGACATATGTGGTTGAACCTTTTTCCCTAGATCTTCAAGATTTCTTTAAATTGGAAATCATTGCACATGCACACTCCTGTTAGGCCACTTCAATCTGGAAATAAAATGTTCTCCGCTACCTACAAACCCTACCTGTCAGCAGGAACCTTTCTCTGTCCCAGCTATGTGCTCCACTCCAAGAGGTCTACCCCCTCATCCCTTAAACATACTAGCAACCTTCCCAATTTCAAGACCAATCTAAAAAAAACATCTAGCTGGCACTTGGAACTTTACATGCACAACCCTCAAAATAAATGCATGACCACCTTCTCACTATAACTATGCCTTTCTCACTCGAAATTCACTCACACCTCCATATCTTAGGTAGTAATGGCCCAATATCAAAAGAAGCTCTCAGTTTAATGATATGATACTGCTAATGCATGCTCTTCTACCTCTTCAGCTGAGACTTACTAATATTTGTCATCCTCTCTTGTGTACTTCCATAACCTCTTCTTCTTTCTAATAATGATCATCTCTCTCTGTCCATGTCTGTAATTTTCCCTCCTGCTCATTACTACTCATTTGATTCCTCCGTCGATTCTGGCATCGTAATACTCTTTTCTTTTTCACTTCCAGACATTATTAAAAATACAGCCAGTATTTTGAATAATTATGTATTAGTTTGTGTAACACAGGCTATCCTCTTCCGTAGTGCGTTTTGCTACTTGCAGTACATATTGTATTCTTAATATTTCTCTAAATGCATTTCAGTCTGTTGTGGGAATTTTCTACCCTTGTACATAATTACTTCTCATCTACTGCAAAATGCTTTTGTATGTGTTTTTGTGGAGCCTTTCTCACCAATTCATTGTAAAATATTAAATCTGTTGTGGGGGCTTTCTTTTCTTTTATGTAGTTACGCAACTACTATTTAAAGATTTTTAATCTTATATGAATTTTTTCTGTCCGGGCCCCTGCTAAAAATGGGCCACTGATTCAGTTGGACTTTCTGGATATCAAAGGACAAATAAATAAATAAATTTGCTACATTAGGCACTAGAATTTATATATTTATTTTTATTTATTTGACATTTGTTTACCAGGTTAGTCTGAATGGGTATCTTACCTGTTTTCACTGGAGATTTACTGGATGTTAACTTTGTTAAAAGGGTCTGTATTTCTAACTGTGTCATAAAGTATTCCTTTGTGTACCCACATACACAGAGTACTTACATTTTTTGCTTACTAGTTCTTTAATACATTTTTTTACATGTTGCGCAGTAACTAATTTTTACTAATGATCTTAATACTACAGCAACCCAGCAATAATTGTACAATATGCTGATGATTCTTCCTTAATCTGCTCAGAACCCACCATTACAGAGCTCCAAGAAAAAACTCAAGCAGCCCTCTAAAACACTGAAAGTTACCTAACAGCCCAGCAACTTATTCTAAACCTCCAGAAAACCAAGCTCATGGTTTTCCAGCACACCCTGACAGCCAACAATCTAGCCCCTATCTGTATTTCCTCTTCTAATGGGACTAAAATAGACCCCGTTGAATATATAAAAGTTTGTGGCATCACAACTGATAGTGGACTTAAGTTTAACAAACACCTTGCACTAACTATTAAAAAGGTACATGTCAAACTGGGCTCACTATACAGGGCCAAAGCATATCTCACTGACCATGCTAGACTCTCAACAGCTAGAACCCATCTATTATTGTCCCTTCTATACTGCTTTCAAATATTTACCAATCTTCGCAAATCTGACCTAAATAGACTTGAATCTTGCTATAACAAAACTGCAAAATTTGCTACCAATCAGTCTCAAAGATCTCATCACTGTACTGCCCTTCTCCAGCCAAACTGGCTAGAGCTCCCTCATCTTCTTACCCTGAATCACTTACTAGCTGCACACATAGTCTTATACAAACATGACAACTGACCAGCACTATCAAATCTTGTTCACCCATACAGCAACCTAACTTCCCTTAGGTCTGCTGATAAAATACTCTTAAAGGTTAGCAAAGCACAAAACTTGTATGGCATCTCCTTGTACTCCTATATTATCACCAAACAACGGAGCTCTCTTCCACATCATATTCTATCAATGATACACATACATTTAAGCATACCCTTAAGGAATATTTCTCAAAACCTAGACTTTGCTCCTGTTCCCATCCAGGCTAAACATTTCAACCCACCAATATTCCAACTCCTTTGTTCTTATTTCTCTATACCTCCTGGCTACATAAGCCTTCTCACACGCAGACTGTAACTTGTTATTCAAAAACAAAAATGATGTATGCTAAAACTGTTCGTTTAATATTGTTCTTTACTTTATAGATACCATGTATTAGACTTTTGTAATCTGAATGTGAAATGTATGCTAAAACTGTTTATTCAATCTTGCTGACTTTATAGACACCATGTTTTGGAGCTTTTCTCCCCGGGTCTCAGCTGAAAATGGACTTCTGGCCCAGTCGAACACTACCCAGTTAACAAATGAAATAAATAATAAAGTAATGTTATCAGCCTACCTGACTCGAGCAGCCCCTGCCATTATTGCCATAGTGGCAACAAAGTGGCATAAATAAACTTGGCAGTTCTACTAGTTAAAAGTCCAGCATTAGCGCAGTTCATAAGTTCCATTCTACAGACATGCTTTTAGATGCAGTTTATTGGGCCATCATTAACAGTTTTTCCAGGTACAACATTGCAATCTGTAACTGTACAGTCTTTTGAATGCACCAGTTTCTAGAGCATTTGAACTAAACCAATTCAGAAGGCAACATTTTATTCTTATCTGGAGGCAAAACCACATGCCTTAGTAAAGACATATAATTAGCCCTTGGTCTGTGCGAGTCTGACTTAGGATTAGCGGTTTCAGTAAATAAAAGATGTCCTACTAACAGAAGTACATTAGCTGCGCCGAAGACTTAAAGTCACTCTGGAGTGTCCACTTTGTTGAATTGCTAGGGATCTCCCTTTCAAATTTCTCGACACATAAGATTTCCAGAATATTATTACTTTATTTATGTGAAGTTCTAGTTGCAGTTTTAAATATAAGATCTTGTCTGTCCATAATGAATGTCTAGTTATGAAACTTGAGTAACTGTGCTCATCGTCAAGCTCCAATACTTTCCAATGTTTAGTGACTTGTTTTCTGGAAGTTATATATCAGCATCCTCTTTTTATGCCTTCAGTGAGTCCCTGATTAAATGAGATGACAGGATCCTGGTCCCTTTGACTTGGTATCGGTTCTGTCTAGCTGTGTACCTTAAAAATGCCACCAGATAAGCCTTCATGTCATCTTCGTTCCAGATTTTTATCTAGAGCATCTCTGACATTTGGGATTCCCAGTAAGGCAGAATATTGCCTCATGATTGTGGAAATCTGTGGTTACAGGGTAGCAGGTGTTGGTCATAGGCTAAACTTTTTCTAGGAGGCTAAGCAGGTATTGGTCAATGGCTGCAATTTCTTTCTTGAGTAGTTTTGTTAGAATTCGGTAATACCTCAAGTGATATTTCTATTTTGCAAAGAATTCAGTAGCTACAGTTCAGCGTGAACAGGTATTTGGCTTCACCAACAGGAAAAATAGCCAGACTTTCCTCAAGATAACTACTTTTCACTGTCACAAGGATTCTTTTCTATAATAAATCCCCATAAGGACATATGGGCTTTTAACAGATACTCGAATCGAGTCTTTTTTACTACCACATGGATACCTTTGATTACTGCAGACCCCATATGAGCACAATATTCTTAGAGTTCTCAAGTGTTATCAGAATGCTTTTTGTGTGGGAAGACTGTGTTTCTGCTGTATTTTGCACTTTTATTTCCACAAATAGGATTACATGTTAAAGCTACCCATCTGTATTTTTAACCCCACCTGGCCCAAAGTCTTGTAGTTTAATTCTCAGTTGTGGCAAAACTCTGTACTCCTTTGAGATTTTGAGATTTAGTCATTTATTATTGAATTTTTTCCATAAACAATGTTACTGCCACGTCTGGTGCCTTAAACTGCAGAAGAAGGTCAACAGTGAAAGAATTGTCTCTGCTTTAATTTGTGCTTCAATACCTTTTATATTTGCTTATCTTTTATCGGCTTAAAGTTGTATTCTGTGCCTGGTCCATCCCCAATAACACATTACGCTAAAGTCTCTAAAAGAGCTCCAATACTGCGTTTATGTGATTGTATGCCTCTCTAGCTAGTCTGCTTGTTCTTCTCAACTGTCTCTCCCTTTTGCTGTTGTTTTATGATAAGGCTGTGTCCCTGGCCTCCACCCCTTATGATAATTTGATTTCTATTAGCCGTTTATGTACTCTTCCCACACATTTTTTTTCACAGATCTATGATATTGAGTGCCCAACTAGCAAATCAGTATTTTTCTTGAGTAAACCCCCATAACTATGTATTGTGTCCTGCTCATTTTTCAGGAGCTCAGCAAAGTTTGGAGTCCTACAGTGCAGTCCTGAAGTGTTTTATTTATTTATTTATTTATTTATTTACTTATTTATTTGTTTACTTATTTATTTATTTATTTATTTATTTACATTTGTTGACTGGGCTAGTCTAACTGGATACATGTCCATTTTCAGTAGAGGCCCGGGGAGAAAAGCTCCAGGCAAAAGAAAAAAAAACATTATTATACAATATTAATATAAAAAGCTATCATCAAGTACAGATAATAACAGTATTGGAATATTTGTGAAAGAGAAAAAGAAAAAACAATGCTATTGTGTTCTGAGGTATTTAGAAGGGAATGAACTAGGAACAAATACAGAAGAAACAAAAACAAGTTTTTTTTTTTCTTGTTTTACTTGTATCCACTACCATCCAGCCAAAGTTAAATACCATTGATTGCTAAATCACACAAGTTATTTTCATGATCGCTTGTTTCCTGCTTTTATGTGTGCATTTTACTGATTTCTTTTTTCTTTCTTCTTTTTGTAAAAAATAAAATTTGTTCTTCCTGTCACTGTTACTGCTTTAAGACTGTCATGACATTGCCATCAGCAAGGGATTTCTAGATAGTCGTTTAAGAGGTTTGTGGTAGTGCTGCAATCGTACGTCTCTTCTACTGAGCTTTTATATTAGGAGGACTGAGTTTATTCATCTTTTGACAGGAGGTGTTTGGCTGGTTTATCTGAACTGGGAAATACACAAACTGAGTCATAATATAGTCATTTTATTGGCCAGAGGTTCATTAGTTAGTTTTCTGTTTTTTTCTGTGGTACTATAAAATATGTGCATTTGCATGGGTTAGCAGTGCTCTGTACAGTAGCAAACACCTAGAAAGAATGACTCATAAAACTACCCTGTTAAGCAGCAATATAGTGCAAATACCTTGTGCGCCAACAAGCTTACTGCAGCTAGCTGGGAGTCAAGTGGCAATACCTACAAATTTAGTTGAATTCAGTGTCGTGCAAACGTTAAAGTTAGTAGAATTTACTGCTGTTTACCATAAACTGGTCCAATAAAGTAGCTTTCTAATGCGAGCACACCACCCCTTGCAACTCACAAATCTGAGGACTGGACAGCATGGATATGCAATTTCCTAACTCTCTGTAGCCAGCTTGGTGGATATGGGCATCTTGGGACAATGTAGCAATTGTTTCATGTTTGCTGACAGCCACTAAATCCTCAATAAAGCAAACACAGTATGCGACAGGCATACTTACACAATGTCATTTGAGGGTAAACTCTTGCATACAATTGAACATAAGGTTGCTGAAACCATGCACACAACACCCAGCTCACATAGCACACAACACATGCACAGACTAAAGTATGCTGAGGCACTTAAAGGCAACTGTGCTAAATAACAAAGATTGCCTAGATCACCTGTTGTCAAAGCTATGCCTCAGCAAGCCCAAAGACACTCAGAGAACAACAACATCTAACACCACACATACTGTCACCCTCACTGGAGCCCCAAACACTAAGACTCTAAGGCAAGAAAACGCACTTCCCAGGACTCTCATCATAGGGGACTCCATGGTAAGATATACTAATGCCCCTCTAACCAGGTTGAATAAAAAGAAGATAACTGTTAGTTGGTTATCTGGATCCAGAATCCACCAAATCTACTCAAGTCATTACATCACAGGTACCAATGTGATCCCATCATAGTCCATGTAGGTGTAACTGACCTGAGATGTACCTCCCTGGACTATATGAAGAGAGACATTATTGAGTATTCAGACTATGAGTTTCAGGCTGGTATGAGCCTAGTATTGAGCAGCATACTACCATCACTGGGGATGATGCCACAATATGAGCAAAAAAATGACTGATTTAAACAACTGGCTGTCTTTCTGGTGTCGCTCTAACGTCAAATTGGCAAACCTTTCTGACATAGCAAAATTAACTTAACTGAATCTCAAGGTCAGGAGCCTAAACTAAAAAAACTAAACTTTCTCCAAGTCCTCCTCACACTCCAGAATACAGACATCTGTGCAGTTACTGAGACATGGTTTAAAGCAGCATACAGTACAATGGCAGTGCAAGCTTTCAGTGCCTTCCACACATTTATACCAGTAGTTAAACACATGAGGACTAAAGGAAAAACTGTCTCAATATACATCAATAACAAGTATACCTCTAGTGTAGCCAAACAGGATGCCACACTGGAGTCCCTCCATGTGCAGATCATCACAGACAAAATCCCAAACCATATCCTAGTCAGCTATAGGTCACCCTTCATATCTTAAGAAGTTCAGAATGCATACTTGGACCTACTGGAGAAACTTACCACCCAACCGGATACTAATTATCTCTCAAGAGACATGGAATTCTACACAGCCTCAAATCTACAGGTAAAGAGATTTCTGGACTTCTTAAATACAAACACCTTTGAGCAAATAGTAAATACACCCACTAGAGGTTCCACCATACTGGGCCTCATGCTTACAAATATAGGAGAATGTTACCCCCACACACACACACACGTCATATCCTCCCTGGCGAGGTCCAACCATAAAGCTGTATCCTTCAAAATCAAAATCAAATTCATAATTCCATTAAAACCAGTAACAATTAGGAACTATTCCAAGACAAATTACTTTTTATTGTCATTGATTATCAAAATTCAATGCCCCTCCAAACCCAGAGAACACAACAACCTACGCTGAATTGCCTGAGAAACTTTGCACAATCATGTCCATGGCTGCATAGAGGCTGCTGTTACAACCAGAAGTAAGCCCAGGACTAGCCCTGGAAACAAACTACCCTACTGTCATCCCAAATTAAACAGGATGTACAACAAAATGGAAAAAATGAAGGCAAAAATCAGGAAGGATAATTCCCATAAAGACATAAACTCTCTCATCAAAGTAAATAGGCAACTAAGAGGACTTATTAGGTGAAGCAAAGCTAGCTTTGAAGTTAAGATAGCTTCTCAAGTGAAAGAAACCATATAACCTTCTACAACTACATCAGAAACCTCAAGGGCAGCACACAGCAATGTGCTGAACTGGTGGTTAATTGTGCCACATTCACTGAGCCTGGCAATATAGCAAACCTGTTAGTGAACAAATTCATTTACAACTTTATCCCCCTCTCACCCTCAATCATCCCCATAAAAATAGCCTCAAACATAACCCCTCCTACTATAACTAGGACCCATGTACTGGCGGCACTCACTAAAACCAAGAAGACAGCCTCAATGCACCCCATAACATCCCAAGATGCTTCCTGAATAGTCTAAAATATGACTTATCAGTAACCCTGGTGTCATTATTTAACTATAGTCTTAACACAGTCTTTGTGCCATGTGAATGGAGGACTGCAACAGACATCCTCCTATATAAGGGAGGACCTTTAACAGATCCTGGAAACTACAGAACCATCAGTATGACTAGTCTTATTTGCAAAGCCATGGAAAGAATTATCATGAAAATTATCAACAGAGACGCAGGAGACCTGCAAACACTGCATCTGTCCTAGTTTGACTTTGTCAAAGGAAGGTCATGCTTACTGAATCTGCTGGACTTCCTTGAGATGGTCAATAAGGTAATGGAAGAGGGGAAATGGTACTACCTACCTAGTTCTGGCTAAAGCATTTGATACAATACCCCACTTGAGCATCGTCAACAATCTTACAGAACTAGGTATAAACCCCCTTTATAACACACTGGATAACTAGCTGACTCACTGATAGGACCCAGGAGGTTAGAATCATTGAGGCCACCTGCACAAAGAGGCTGGTCACCAGTGAAGTCCCCAGGGCTCTTCATTGGGCCCACTCCTCCTTGGCATCTACTTGTCTGATGTCAAAGCCAATGTCAAAGGCCTTTGGCTGAACATCTAATGCAGACAGATGCCTGGTGATAAAGTCATGGTTTAAAACTCAATACCAAGATATGTATTATAGCACCTTTTATGAAGTCTACCACCCTGGGTAACTACATCAGTAAACTACCCTTAAAATTTGGTTCATTTGTCAAGGATCTGGGAATTCATGTAAGTAACCTAGCCTATGACCAACATGTGTCCAAGATAGTAAGAAAATCCTCTGTGTTGCTCCTTATAAGTAAGGGCATAGCAAATAGGTCCAGAGAGGATATCATACCACTCCACTCAGCCTTCATCAGACCCATCATAGAGTATAATGCACCATTCAGTATGTACCTGACTAGATACGTGCAGCAGCTGTAACATCCACAAAGGTCCATTACAAAAAGAATACTGGGAGTAAACAAAATGTCCTATGCTGATCACCTCAAAGCTCTGTCGCTTTACTCTGTATCATACAGACTACTGAGAGATGATCTTTGTGTTGTATACAGGGCATTCATTGACCCTGCTTTGATTAACCTTTTGCACATCCACAAAACAAATAGCATCCGAACTGCTTGATTAACAAACCTACATTTTGCTTGCAACATAAGTAGAACATGGGGAGATGGATATGTTTCTCATCCATGTGAAGCAGACTTCCTTTGTATCCCTTTTTAAGCACAACTTGGACCAATGGATGTGTAATTGGAAATTCACCCCTGGTCTGGCTCCTATATCTTTGACGGACAGAGGCAGTCAGTAAATCAGCTATATAAATCAAAATTATGGGTCACATTTGGGTTGTAGGCTAGGCTTATAAGGGCCCTAGTGGTCATTAACCTAGTATACACCAATGAAAGTATGAACCTGTGCAATAAAGCACAATTTCCTATTCTTTAAGAGGTGCCGTTTACTCTGAAAATTTACATTTGGAATCTACTGCAAATCTATAATTGTAATAAGTAGTTTCTCTACGTCCTCTTTCAAGACTTGTTGTTTCAGTATAATACCTCAGTATCTTGCTCTGTAATGTGTAACATATAAATGTAATATGCCGTTTCTCTACGCTCTCTTTTAGACCTGTTGTATCAAGATAATACCTCGGTATGCTGCACGGTTTGTGTAATTTATTAGTAACATGCTGCTCTCCATTTTATATCTATGTATGCTTCTTTTGCAATATGTAACATTTTGTGTCATGCTGAATTTATTATAACTTGATGGAGCTTTTCTCCCTGGGCCTCTGCTGTAAATGGACATGTGTCCAGTCGGACTATCCTGGCAAACAAATGTAAAACAAAATAAAATAAATTGTGTTAAGTGGTCAATCAGTAAGTGATGGTCAAACAGAACTCACATTCCTTACTCTGTGCTGGTAGAAAAATGCAAGCAGTTCAAGTAAGAAAGTCACATCTTAGGATGTCAATCCATTCCGCACTTGTGCAGAATTTAAACAAGCCATTCTGTTTATAGACAAGGTAAGTGCGTGTGTGTCTATAATTTAAATTAGCAGTTCTGATATTTCTGTATGAGATAAAGTGTGTGTGTGCATATGTATATGTATGTGTTTATGTAATTTAAATTAGCCATTCTGTTTGTATGAGAGATAGTGTGTGTGTATTGCTATATGTGAGAGAAGGTGTGTTTGTGTGCGTGTACTGCTGTGTGACTAAGTAGGTGTGTATGTGTGTGTTGCTGTGTGAGAGCAGAGAGAAGGTAGGTCTGTATGAGAGAGTAAGCATGTCTACATGTGTGTTGCTGTATGAGAGCGGGGAGAAGGTAGGCCTATGTGAGAGAGAAGGTATGTGTATGTGGGTGTTGCTGTGTGAAAGCAGAGAAAAGGTGGGTGTCTGTGTGTGTCTGTGTGAGACGGCATAGAGGGAAGGTTGGTGTGGGTGTGTGTGTGTGTGTGTGTGTGTGTGTGTGTGTGTGTGTGTGTGTGTGTGTGTGTGTGTGTGTGTGTGTGTGTGTGTGTGTGTGTGTGTGTGTGTGTGTGTGTGTGTGTGTGTGTGTGTGTGTGTGTTTGTTTAACATACCTCTGAACTGTCCAGATTTAGCCTCATAATTTTGATCTGTTTCCCATAAAATGTGTGGTTTTCTGGAAAATCACAGAGGATTAAAGTCATTAAATAAGGACATATATATGAGTTTCAGACTTCACATCCTTCAGAAAATGCATGCTAACACAAATCCTGTTATTCTAGCAACTTCCTAAGTTAAAAAGAGCAATATTTAAAATATATCCCTATTTTTTGGGTCATTGTACCCCCATTATTTTAGGCTTTGTCCATATTTCTTGGACTAAGAGTATGAGAGGTATGCATACCTCTCAATTGTCCCAATTTTTGCAAAATATCCAGATCTTTGTTTCATATTTTTGTTTATTCCTCATCCAGGAAAAAAGAGGTCATTGTTCCCCTCTACTCGTCACTCATTAGACCCATTATAGAGTACAATGCCCCTTTTGGAATGTACTTCACAAGACATCTGCAGCAGCTGGAAAGGCCACAGAAGTACCTCACAAAGAGGATTACTGGCCTCAAACAAATGCCCTACACTGACCACCTCAAAAAACTCCAGCTTTACTCCGTAGCATATCGCCTACTCCGAGGTGATCTCTGCCTAACATATAAAGCTATGTCAAACCCAGAGCTGTTGGACATACTACACCTAAAGAAATCCCAATCCCTCCAAGCTACACGCTCTATGGACCTAAACCTTGTCACCACAATAAACAGGACATGCTGGAGGGATAGATTCCTGTCCCAGAGACTTCCCATACTCTGGAACAGACTACCTATCTATGTCAAACAGAGCTCCTCATTAGCACTCTTCAAGAAAAATCTTGATGATTGGATGGGTAATAGGAAATTCACCCTGGGGATGACTTCTGTGGTTCTGCTTGACAGGGCCACAGGAAAATAATTTTCTTGGGTGGTGAAAGCCAGGGTACCTTTTTGGCTAGAATTGTATAGGCCCTTGGGCCAATAGCCTAGTACCTACCTATGAACCTAGGATTGAAAAGTGTACTTAATGGTGATGCTAGTTCATGTTTTAGCCTGTTTAGAAGACAGCCTGTGATGCCGTCTAGTCCCATAGAGGCTGTGTTTTTTGCCTTGGACAAGGTTTTGATGACCTGCTCTATAGATACGTAGGGTGGGAGTGGGGGTTAGGGGGGGAGGTTTGTGATAAGTGTTATTTGGGGCTACTAAGGAAACTGATGTTAATGTATGTAAGTGCTTAGTATATTCATACCATTAACAGTAATCTAATTCAAGTCTCTGAGTGCGCAGTTGAAGGAGATATGTATGCCCTCTATAAGAAACATGAGGTTAAGAGGTTTTACAATCTTAATACAACAGAACAATCAGCTATCAAGTCATTAATAGATAATGACAATATTATAATAGAAAATGCTTATAAAGGTGGAGGGATACATGTATTAGATGCAGATTATTATCAGAGAACTATGTTAAATGTGCTTGCTAGTCCTGATTAAGAACAAATATCCAAACATGAATGTAATATTATCATATAGCAAGTGCTCAAATTACTAAGTGATATGCATGTACCCTGTGGTACTCCACTTGTCACTGGTCTGAAGTCTGCTACTTTCACAGTGTGGGTTCTGTCAGTAAGCCAGTTGGCAACCCATCTTGTGACATAGGGATTTATACATAGTTTAGTGAGTTTATCTATAATTCCAGAGTGGGGGATGGTGTCAAACACCTTGGCGAAATCTAGATAGGCTGTGTGAACCACCTTACCCTCATCTATGGCTTTGGTGAGTGCTTTTACAGAAGTCTATTAGGTTTAGGAGACATGATCTGCCTTTTACAAACTCGAACTGTGTGGGGTCCAGAGTTTGGAGATTACCAATGTCTTTGTTTATGAGTTCCATGATGATACATTCCATGGCCTTGCAGACCAGGCTCATCAGGCTAATGGGGTGGTAGTTCCCAGAGTCTGCTGTGGCCCCCCCCTTTGTGGAGTTGGATAGCCGCCACGGTGCACCATTAAATGGGCACAAAGTCTGAGGTCAGGTTATGACTGAACATGGTACTTAGGTGGGGTGCCAGTTCATTCTGTAGTTCATGTAGAAGGCAGCCTGGGATGTTGTCAGGTCCCATGGATGCTGTGTTCTTGGCTTTGGAGAGTGAGGTTTTTACCTGTGCAGCCATGATTACAGGAACTTTGTATTCTTCAGGTATAAAGATGGGCCCTTTAGGGGGTGAGAGGGGGGTAAAGTTAGCACTGAACCTATCTGCCAGGATGTTGGCAATATCAGTTGGTTCTATATATTTAGTGTCATTGTACTGTAACTCAAACAGATCTGAGTGTTGCCATTGAGATTCTTGACATAGCTATAGAATGCTTTGTGGTTGTCTTTAGAATCAGTGGTGATTTTGCTTTCATAACTAGCTTTGGAGGATTTTATGAGGGATCTCAGCTTCTTACTGAGGCTGACCAGGGAGTTCCTCCAATCATGAGATTTTACTCTTTTTTGCAACAGTTTCTTTCTTCTATTGTAGAGTTTGTTTGACCACCAGATTGGCTTCCTTTTTTTGGAGGATAGCATCTTGGTTCTGTTAGGGATAGCATGATCCATACACTTGTGTAAGTGCTTATAAAGTGCATTTGTGTAGGATTCAGCAGTCATACCTCTATTGTCCATCTGCATGGGTGTCATGAAGTTTGCCACTTCTGTCTTAAGAAACGTGAAGTTGACTTTGGAGAAATTTTTTACGGTTGTTTTCCTAATGGGGGTGGGACCGGGATGAGGATGTCTAGGGTGATTAGCTTGTGGTCAGATCTGACCAACGAGGAGCTGACCTCTGGTGTGGAACACTGGTCGCCCATGTTGGTGATGACCAGGTCTAGGATATTGCTGCGCCTGGTGGTGGTGTGGATAAGTTCGTCCAAGGCACTGGAAATGATGATTTCCAGAAATCGTTGAGCAAAAGAGTTGGTACATGAGTAGTTTTCCCAGCTAATGGTGGGGTAGTTGAAATCACCCATTATTAGGGTGTTGGGTTGTACCTTAATATTTTCCAGTGTATCAAGGAATGGTAATTCTGGGGCATGGTGATGGGTCTTTAGCAAGCTACAATCTGAATTACGGTTTTGCCCAGAGTTAGTTGAACTTGGATAATCTTGGATGCATTACGCTGAGCAACTAGCTTGGAGGTGTGGATATCCTTAATGAATATGGACTCTCCTCCACCTTTAGTCTTTCAGTCCAGGTTTGGTAGCCGAAAGGTGTGGCATGAATTATAGCCTGGTAATGCAGGAGTGCTCTCTGGAGCTTTGAACCAGGTCTCTGTCACTGCACAGATGTCGATGTTCTCCATTTTAAGAAGTGCCTCAAGTGAGTACATTTTGAGGTTTGGACTTCTAGCATTGAGTAGCATTACCCTCAGATTTTGCTTGCTTGTACCTGTTATGGTGGTGAATTTGTCATTTGAACCTTGCCTAAAAAAGGCACTATAGGGGTGGCAAGAGCCTTTGCCAGTATCTGGAATCCCAAGGGCTCATAGCCTAACCATAGGCTTTGTTCCTGAGGAATGAAAAACAGCAACAATTATTCCCCTCCACAAAGGTGGCTTAACAACAGATCCATGGAATTAAGCCTGACCTGTCTCAGCTGTAAAGTGATGGAACATATCATCATGGACCTCATAAATAAATACATAGGCAACCTTCAAACCCTGGATCCTACCCAATTCAGCTTTATCTGGTGGTTTTCTTTGAAAATGTGATCAGGGCCACTGAAGAAGGCTAATCTGTGCACACAGCATACCTCAGCTTGGCAAAACCTTTCGACTCAATCCCACACTCAGACATTACTGATAAACTTACTAAATTGAATGTAAACCCCTTTGTTGTAAGATGGGTTGCCAAATGGCTTACAAACCAGACACACAGTATCAAAGTGGGTGACATCACATCATCCAGCATACCTGTCAACAGTGGGGTACCACAAGGGTCAGTGCTGGGCCCCTTACTGTTTGGTATATACTTCTCAGAAGTTTAGGTCAAAACTAAGGGATTGTGGATAACCAAGTCTGCTGACAACTGCAAACTGGGTGCAATTACTAAATCCCCAAATGATGTCAGTATACTCCAGGAGGGTCTTACACAGGACTGATGACTGGTGTCTTAGTCACAGTCTCAAACTGAACCCAAAGAAATGCATCATCATTCCCTTCAGCAAAATCAATGTCCCTTCACACTATCAAATCAAAAACAATACCCTTAAGTACCCACAAAGAAGAAAGGCATCTGGGATCACAAGTTGACTGCGACCTTAACTTTGACCACCATGTGTCTACTGTAGCAATTAAGGCTTTCTACCTAGCACACTTGATTGGCAAAGGCATCACCTCAACAGCAAGAGAGGTTATAAGCCCTCTATACTCTGCACTAATCCAGCCCATAATTGAGTATAATGCCCCATTCAGCATGTACCGTACAAAGCACCTGCAACAACTGGAGAGACCTTAGAGGTTTCTAACAAAGAAGCTCAAGGGACTGTAGCATGTGTGTTACACAGACTGACTATGGTCCCTGTCACTATACTCTCTATCATATAGACTTCTTAGGGGAGACTTATACCTGGCTTACAGAGCAATCTCAGACCCAAATCTAATGAACTTGCTGCATATCCGTAAATCAAACAAGAGTAGGGCTACCCATTCCAGGGACCTAAATGTGGCCTGCGACTTAAATAGGACATGCTGGAGGGACATATTTGTTTCTCAGTGACTGCCTCATCTTTGGAATAGGCTACCAGTTCATGTGAAACAGAGCACCTCTATGACACTAAACAAAAGGAACCTGGAAAAGTGGTTGGGGCACTGTAAAGTCTTACCAGGGATATCACTCACAACCCTCCTGAACATGGACAGTCATTACTAAATGCAATGTTGGGTACTGACTAGCATTTCCATGGTACTACATTGGGATAAAAAGGCTAGGCTTGAAATGACCTCTGGGTTGATAGCCTAGTAATCTCCTATGATCCAATGAAAACAGTATGCACAATGATAGGTCTGAAAAGTGTTTATGGTAACTGGGGAGAAATAACCAAGCAATGGAATACTGGAATGGCTGGGGAGGGGGGTGCTGCAGAGGAAGGTAGGGGGTTTCTGCAGGAGGGGCTGCTGTGAGGGGGGGGGCATTTGAGCATGATCCAGCTCTGGTGGTATGCAGGCATTAGCAGAATGGCATTTTGTGAAATATGTAACAAACAATTGAAATGGACTACAAAATGGATCTTGTCTCATGCAGAAAAGCATTAAATGCCTATCTGCATCATTGCACTATATTTTGAAATCCTATATAATGACAGCCCAGAATATAATCTACAATAATAATTAGCTTTCATCTGTATTAAGGGTTCATGTTCAATTAATGGATGTTGAAACTGGAGAATTAAGCTGAGACATCAGATCTGGACCTGAAAATTAGCTGCATCTCTGAAGCTGATTTAAATGATAAATAGATCAATTCATTTTCAGTGGCTTTCAGTTAGGTAGAATGTGGCTGAACAACTCTGCATTGCAAGGCTGTTAATCAAATTGGTAGAAGTGGAGATGTATTTCTTCAGTGCAGAGGACAGCTGACAAGTGCTTTACTTGGCTGGCAATAAAAATAACAGTTTTTTCTTTAATATTTTCAGGCGTAAGTTTGGATAAAGGAATGTAAGGAAAAAGTCAGGTTTGTGAACATACTTGCCTAAATGGTCATCTCCAATATGCAGTTCATTGCTTTATTTTTTAGACAAATATGACATTCCGCAAAACACTCTTCACTGACTTTGTTTACATGCTGTCAGAGAGCACTATGGCACATATTTCTGCATTTCATTTTATTTACTGCCAGTAGAAAAGATGGTAAGAACTTGGATTAGGTATGTTTCTACCTCCTATTTGTTGTGTGCCAGCTGCCCTGCGCTTTAAACGGATTTAGTCCATTTGAGTTATGCTATGGAAGACATCATGGACAAAATTTTCCTGCTTCAGGGGTGACCTGGGAGCACTGTCTGGTTAACTGACTTGCTCAGAGTCACACAACTGGCAAATGCAGTTGGAATAAATCAAACTCTGTACTCTTGGCACAAGAAGCAGGTAACTACTTCAGATCTTTAGTCCTGTATGCTAACTGCCAGATCTGGGTGATACAGAAAATAAGTAATATAAATTGCAATATGACACAAACTGGGAAGTGAAGACCAGAGCAGATCTACCACATAAATATCTTAAACTCAAAAAGGAAGGCTGAAACCTGTGTAGCCTGTTTGGGAGTGAAGGTAGGCTCTAATAGTGTAGCACAACGGAATTCTATTCCTGCGAATTAAAAGCTCTAAAAGTGTATCAAAAAAAAGAAGTAAAAGTGTTGTTCTTTGAAATCTGTTTTTTTTGAGCTACCTTCATATTCATGATGAGACTGCACCAGAGGTGAACGTGAACATAAAATTGTATAAGGTACTATATTCCTAAATAGCATTAAATGAAGAAGTGAAGAAAGTGTTTCAGTCAGACTTTATCGAGGAGTGTAAAACTGAATGGTGCAATATGATTGTATCGGTCCCTTTAGTCCCTTAGCCAGACAGCTACATAAGATTTTGTGATGATGTCCAGAAAATGAATGCGATAACCAAATCTGACACTTATCTGGAGTCTGGAGAGGATGCATTCATAGTGAGGTAAGGCAGAACAAGGCTTCTGTCCACTCCAGATTTAATCAAGGGATACAGGCAGATTTCATTACCTTTGAAGCTAAAGATAACACATCATTCTCCACCTATAAATGTCTTTTTCATTATACTGTCTTACATTCTGGACTTCATGGACTGCAACTTTCTGAAGGGCTCTGGGATAAAGTTCCTAAACATCACATTAGCTTCTCAGCAGTGTACCTTGATGTCATAGCAATTTATTCAGAAGATTCAGTCACATTTAGCCAAAATTCAAACTGTGCTGGACTCTTTGAGATAGGTAGGTTTTACAGATAAGGATGGCAAAAGTAAGCTTTGTATGACAGAAACCAGATATTTACTGTTGGGACTTCAAGAGGAGTGATTAGACCCCCCCTCAAAAAAAAAAAAAAAAAAAAGAAATTGAAGCTATCAGGAAATGGCCTGCACTCAGTACCTTAACTCAGTAACTTTGTTTTGTCATGATAGCCTCATGCCTTAAAATAAAAAAAAAACAAAAAAAACAAATAAGCTGGATAATAACAGAAGATGAAGCTTTTTAACTAACTGAAAATACTTTTGTGTTCAAAACAAGTTTTATTTGCTCCTGACTTAAATAAACCCTTTGCTGTATATACCACTGCATCTGAAGCTGGGTTAGGAGCTGTATTTTTTTGAGATATTTTTCTGCACTCTTCATCTTCCTACACTCCTTCTACCCAGTGCCTAAGGCCCATGTCAGGTCTACCAGCCAGCTCTGACCCATTTGAATGGTCTCTAATAAGGCTGGGATTGACATAGTTCTTAATAGTGTCCTGGGAGTCTCACTGTGTGTGTGTGTGTGTGTGTGTGTGTGTGTGTGTGTGTGTGTGTGTGTGTGTGTGTGTGTGTGTGGTGGGGGGTTTGCTTTATAACCTACCACTGTTGCTTCCTCCTACCCTCCCTCCATCCCATGGTAACATCTGAGGGGTGGTAATACAATGTGCTACGTATCACTCCCAACTCCACAGCAGCTCAGCCATAGCTACCACCTATCCCTGCTTTGGAAGACACCTCCCAACTGTGAAACCATGATGTCTCCACCCTTCACCAATAATCATTTCAGAAAATGCCCACAGGACCACCCTCCTACTAGGGATTGTTACTCTCATCCCTCCCTGCTGTGCCATCAGTCCCCAGAGCTGTTAATCAAACCCAGGTTGGCACGGTTGTAGTCAGAGCTTTATCCCTCTATGCCACAGGACCAGCTGTTTTAGGAACTGCATCATCTTAAGAAATAGGTGGTGAGGAAACCCACTCTGTTTCCTAGGCAGTATGCTGAGTAAGGATAAAGTCAGACATTCTTTTACAGAGGAGGAATGTCTTGTTATTAAGTAGACAAAAACATCTTTACACTATTATTTATTAGGATACAGCTGCTCCCTGCTAACTGACCATGCATACTTGCAAAGGTTAAAGAGACAAAGGAAGTTCATCCTAAATTATGCAGATGAGGTTTATCCCTGCAGCACTTTATGTTTACAGTTAAACATAGGTTGGGAAACAAATAAAAGTGGGGGGGGGGTGGATTATCTCGGTCCCATAATATATCCCAGGTATGACATAACTGGCAATTCTACTCTGGAAAGCCGGGTTACTGAGACATAGAAAAATTTTCATTTAAACCTTATAACTTAGACAGGTAAAGGTGTTTGCCTGCATTAAACAGAGATTTGCACAAACAAAAATTTATACTGTTAATAATATTGTAACCAGAAGAAGCAATGGATTTACCCATGGGATATCATAAGCTGTAGACTTACCTTTGAAATACAAGCTGACCTATAAATTAGTAGGAGTTTACCTGTGGATTTACCAGGAGTGTAAATTGTGGATATACTTGGAGGGTATAAGTAGCTTGTTCTGAGCTGCAGCATCAAAAAAGGTGTTACATGGAATGTTTGGTTCTTAGATACTTTACAATCTGAACTGAGCTGTAAATGACATGAACAGTGTAGTTCTGTTTTCTTTTTCTTTCTGGAAGTAAAGTTGTGTTAACACACCTGCATTGTAAATAAAATGTATCCAAACCACAAAGATAGTCTCCACTTTGTAGAACATTATAATAATCTCTCTCTCTCTCTAATCTCTCTATCTCTCTATATATATAAGTGTAATCTTGATACTGAAAGACCAAAATGTTGAAGTCCTAGACTACCAATGATAGCACTCATTCCCGGACTTATACTCCTTCTGGACCCATGTTAGTACTCATTCCTGGATTTACCCTGGTAGGGAGAAACAATATTCGAGATCTTTAGACATTTTGGTCTTTAGCATGTTGGTATTTTGATATTTTGGCTTCAGGATTATGGGTTTCAAGAATGCCGTCTCTTGGTTGAGTAATGTCATGGATGAATCTGCTTTGATCAGTGGGAAGTTGGCATAATGGTTAAGGTGTTTACCTTAGCACACACAAGGTGCAGTACTTGATTCTCATATGGGATAGCTGGCTAGATGTAAAATGTCCCACAAGGACAATTAGCATAGTACTAATCTATGAACCTATAACATTTTGTGCATGTTTACTATTTCTTCACACTTGTGCAGTTGTGGAGTTCGGTGGTGTGAGGACAAAGCACACCACATAAATCATTTTTCCTTTTGATTTGTAAGCATTTCATTTAATGCATTTCATGTGTTGGGGCTATGTGCACTAGAGGTTGTGTTATGACTGATCACAAAAACAAACTGTGTGTTTTCCTTTTGAAGTGATTTAGCTTTGGTTATTTCTCCTTTTTTTTTTTTTCGTGAAGCTGGCATTCTGGCGTCAGTGAAATTTGTGTTGATATTATGGAATGCCAGGTATTCATACCACAGCTTGCAGTAGGCTATGTGCTTCTTATCAGCATCATCCTACAAATCTGGGTTTGAATCTGTTACTCCATTTGAGTCACTTAAGCAGAGAACACTCCTGGGTCACCCCTGAACAGAAGTATGCATCTAGAGGATTTACCCATTAAAACAAATAAAAAAATAAAATAAAATAAATAATAAATAATAATCCACTTGGCTAAAAAAATAAAAATTAATCTTAATCAGAATTTAAACCTTGGTATGGCAGAAAGGTACCTGGGTCCCTGTAGCCTATGATTAGGCTTTCCTGAGCTCGTTTTCATGAGAAGCAACATGGATGGGATCTCATATTTGCTAGCAATGTCAAATATCTGATGTGGACTATTATTGTGTACTGTGGGTAGACTAATCTCATCTAGAGAATGGTCACGGAGACCGAAGCTGCCAGGGCAAATATCCCAGAATATATATCCCTCTACTCTCTGTTAGTAATATCCCAAGATAAACTATGGAAGGGTGATATCATTACTGGTTAACAATCCATAGGTTTGGTCATATAAGTAATATATTTCGACAATGGTAACTGTGTCGCAGAAATTGAGACTATGTACTTGCAAAGATGGGTTATGGTCGTTGCACAGACCAACTGTCAAAAATATGTCAGACAATGAGTGATGGGTTATATTTTATATTGCTGTAAATAACTGTGATTTAATGTCGCGCTGATATTACTGAATAAAGATGGAGTTAAAAAAATAATTAGGTGCGATTAAAAATGACATGTACAGTAGCAATATGTTAAATATGCAATTTATTTTTCTATGAGAAATTAAGAACATAACAACTATGCCATTTACAATTTAGAATTCAGCGGTTACAGTATAGTATAGGTAGTAGTGCCTGTTTTACAGATTTTACCACACACTCAGTTTTTATGCATTAAAAATTAGCAGTCATCTCGTCATCTTCAGTTGAATAAGAAGAGTAACAAGCTGTCCATTATCATACAACTTTCTTTTACAAATTATTAGCAAATGTAGACACAATGAAAATAAAAGAAGTGGAAAAAAAGTGTCTTCACAGCAAACTGATTTTAGTACGATTTACTTACCATCTACACTGGAAGAATACTAAATGTGTTGTTGGCTTTCAGTTTTAAATATTCCCTCTGATGTTCAGCCAAGAACTAGAAATGAATTCAATGCATATTCTTAGTCATATCTGCAGCTGCTGTAAGGGTAGCATGTCACTTATATTGTACACGCTTCAGGTGAGTTTCTTTACAGTGCAGTTTGAAAATGCTAACACCTTGGGCTGTCTTTGTAGTACAAATAAAGGAATGCATTCAAAAAATGATCGGGACTAATATGAGGACTATCAAACGGATAAGGTGGCAGAGTGTAGAAGCAACATAAAACAGCTATCGTAGAAAAGGAGATGAGAAATTTGACTATGCAGTGTTTTTTCTTGACTATATTCTGCTACATGAACATACATAATCCCCTGCGGTAAGAAAGGCTTTTTAAATGTTTATTAGTCACAGATTCAACTGAAGATTGCATGGCCACAACCTGTAACTAAAATATATGAACTCTAAATGCATAATTTATTGTGTTGAAGCTATACTGTCAAATAATAGTTTGTAAAGTTAATGACTGCAACAAAACTCAACTGATATGAAAAATGAATTATTCATTCAACAAACCATCTGGAGCAGCTTTATATATATCTCTAAAGTTCATTTTTGCTAGTGACTCAAACTCTGCCTCTGCAAGGTTAGCATTCAAAGAAGATATACATATCTCAACATTCACTGAAGACTCTGTGGTTCTCATGCTAGAATTTGCTCAGTATTAATACCTATCATGTAGGGGAGGACTGGCATACCTTTGTTTGGGGTCACCTACTGTTCTGTATATGACTCGGCCTTTACTGGTGGGCAGAGCTGAGTCATGAGTTATGGGAATGGACATAGAGGGATGTGGGTGTTGTAACCCAAGCTAGTGGACGTAGACCTTGTCCTGCCTGTTGGGCAGCACATTTGCACTTAGTGTACAAGACAGGAGACTCTCATAGTGACACAGGTGCCCACACAGGTTTCACTATTAGGTGATGTTAGGATATATAAATATATTCCCTCATGGCAGGGGTGCTGGCAAGAGTGCAAAGTATTTCCACAGCTGCCTGGATGACAGTCCCCTCTGGACAAGAGTTCATTACTGTTGCTGATAAACAATACAGGGAATAAAATCGGCTGACATCCAGTGGCAAGAAGGGACTAATGGTCACCAAGCACAAGGGAAAAAAGAATACAAAAAAAAAAAAATCTCGGGTCATCATTATTGTGTTTTCTCATAAATCAGGTGTGGTGGATAACTGCATTTGTGAGGTGATTATATTTTTACTTAGTGTTTTCTCCCTGTAGCTGGCATAAGATGATCTAGAATTGTTCGGGTCTTACAGGGCTAATGAAGCTGGAAACTCAGAAAAGACTAACAGTAGCAACTGCTGGCCTGATGACATGGGACAGGGTGTCCAGTGCTACAAAATGCAGAAGAGATTGGCTTAAGTTATTTCATTCTTGTGGGAGGTAGAAAGGAGATTTTTTGTTGCACCTAAAAGTGTGAAGTTAGGTGAAGCTGACAGTATTATATTGTGGCTTTGTATGGAAATATGAGCTTGATAAAGGCTGGAAAACATACCATACCCATGTGTGAGTAGATAAAAAACCTACAGAGAATCAAACAAGTAAATACAATAAAACCATGTCTACACAGAATGGCATTCTCAGGGAATATGTTGTTTGGCACTTACCCTAAGAGGGAATAATAGGCAGAACACAAAGGACAACGCATACAGAATTTAAAAAAAAATAAACAATCAATAACTTACTAAATAAATAAATAAATAAAAATTTAGAAAATCAAGTTCCTCAAACAAATGAACATATTCAAGGAGCTAAATAAGACTACCAGTCTAAAAGGGCCCCAAAAAGATTAAATAAGATATGGTTCATAGGTAGGTACTAGGCTATCTGCCCAAAGGCATTTATAAGCCCTGCCAGAATGTGTTGGCTTTCGCCGCCCCCTTAGATTAGTTCCCTGTGCCTCTGTCTAGCAGAGCCACTGATGTGATCCCCAGGGTAAACTTTCTGTTTCCCATCCACTTGTCAAGGTTTCTCTTAAAGAGTGTTAGTGAGGAGCTCTGCCTAATGTAGATTGGAATCTTGTTCCAAAGCATGGGAAGTCCAGCACATCTTATTTATTGTTGTAGTGAGGTTTAGACCCCTAGAGCGTGTGGCTCGAGGGGGTAAGAGTTTCTTTAGGTGGAGCAAGTCCATCAGTTCTGGGTTGGACATAGCCTTGTATGTCAGGCAGAGATCACCTATGAGTAGGCGGTATGCAACAGAGTACAGCTGGGGTTTCTTCAGTCAAGCTGCATAGGGCAACTGTTTGAGGCCAGTGATCCTCTTGGTGAGGTACTTTTGTGGTCTTTCCAGCTGTTGCAGGTGTCTTGTGAGGTACATCCCAAATGGGGCGTTGTACTCTATGATGGGTCTGATGAGTGATGAATAGAGGTGCACAATGACCTCTTTTGATCTGGATGCAAACCCTTTTGTGATAAGGTGGGCCACATAGAAGGATTTTCTAACCACTTTGGCAATGTGATTATCAAAGGAGAGATTACTATCTACTTGGGTCCCCAGATCCCTTATTACGCCTTGTGTATTTAGGGGACTACCACCTATGTGGTAGTTTGTGGGTACTTTGTTTTTTCCAAAGGGGAAGACTATGCACTTTTTGGCATTTAGCTTGCGGCCATGATTTTGACACCAGGTATCCATCTCAGTGAGACCCTTTTGGAGGATGTCTGTGTCAGCTGGAGAGTCAGTTATAGCCCCAAGTTTGTAGTCGTCTGTGAACTTGGTCAGCCATAGTCCTCCTGTGCATGCCTGTACCTCTGAGAAGTATATGCCGAACAGGAGGGGTCCAAGGACTGAGCCCTAGGGAACTCCACTTGTAACCGGTTTAGAGTCAGACCTGGCTCCTGCAACTCTTACCATGTGGGCTCTGTCCATGAGCCAGTTGGCAACCCAGCTTGTGACATAGGGGTTTATGTTCAGGCTGGTGAGCTTGTCTATAATACCAGAATGGGAAATGGTGTTGATGGCCTTTGCGAGGTCTAGGTAGGGTGTGTGTACCTCGTCTATAGCCTTGGCAACTGTCTCAAAGAAGTCCACCAGGTTTAGGAGGCATGAACTACCCTTAACAAAGCCGAACAGGGTACGATCTAGTGTTTGGAGGTTCCCAATGTCTCTGTTAATGAGTTCCATGATGATGCACTCTATAGCCTTGCAGACCAAGCTAGTCAGACTTATAGGGCGATAGTTCCCAGGGTCTGCTATGGCTCCACCTTTGTGGAGCAGAATAACCATTGCTGTGCGCTGCTCTATGGGTACGTAACCTGTGGAGAGGCTGAGTTTGAACAGTGTGTTTAGGTGAGGGGATAGTTCGTCTTTGAGCTCGTGTAGGACGCAGCCTGGGACACCATCCGGTCCCTTTGATGTTGTGTTTTTAGCTTTGGAGAGGGCTGTTTTAACCTGAGTGTCTGTGATTTCAGGGACTCTACATTCTTCTGGTATGGTTATGGGCCCTTTTGGGGGTGAGAGGGGGGTGAGGTTTGCGCTGAACCTGTCTGCCAGGATGTTGGCGATATCGGTTGGTTCAGTGTATTTTGTGCCATTCTGCACTAACTCTGAGCAGATCTGAGCATTGCTACTTAGATTCTTGACATAGATACAGAATGCCTTGTGGTTTTCTTTAGAGTTTTGGCAATTTTTCTTTCGAAGCTCGCTTTGAATGATTTTATGAGGGATCATAGTTTCTTGCTGATACTGAGCAGGGATGTCTTTCCTTCTTGGGATTTTATTCTTTTCTGTACTAGTTTCCTCCTTCTATTATATAGCTTGTTTATGGCAGGAGTCCACCAGACTGGTTTCCTTTTCTTGGAGGAGTGAGTCTTGGTTTTGCTTGGGATAGCACGATTCATGCATTCTTGTAGGTGCCTGTAAAATGCATTAGTAAAGGATTTTGCAGCTTGGACAGCATTATCCTTTAGCATGGGGGCTTTGAAACTTTCCACCTCGGTCTTAAGTAACGTGAAGTTTGCTTTTGAAAAGGTTTCACGGTGGTTTCCTTGTCCAGTGGTGGGGGAGGATTGTGGATATCCAAAATGATTTGTTTATGGTCAAATCTAACCAGCGAGGGGTTGACCTCTGTTGTGTTGCACTGGTCGCCCATGTTGGTGATGACCAGGTCCAATATGTTGTCACCTCTGGTGAGAGTGTTGACCATATGTGCTGACTTCCACAGAAATGAGAATCAGGATTAACAGACAGCAAACTGACAGATGCCTAAGGCCACAAGCAAAACTACTAGAATTAGTGTGGCAGGATTAAGGAACTTTAATGGCATCAAATATAATGGTAGGTTACTATAATTAGGGAACCCAACAGAATTCACATAATAAGAGGACTGAAGCACAATTACAAATGTCAAAGACTCCATTACAGAATTACTGAAGTGCCCACAACAGGATTAGATTTGTAAGGTCCCCAATTAGACTTAATATATTCTTGGCCCTCAGCAGGACTGAAGGAAAGAACAACTAAGAAGCCTATTTAAATGATGACACCTTTGCACAACTAGAACCAGGGTGGTATTGGGATTAGAGGGAGCCTTGTATTTTGACAAACTGTCATTTAATAGGATGTAGTTTTCCCTAGAATAGTTCCTGTTACTAGTTTAGCTAGGTTTTCCAGACTGATTTTTACTTCAATGGAAACAGTTTTATGATCCTGTGTCACCAGTGAGGACTTGAACAGGGGAGTGCAATACTCTCCCATGTTGCTGAGTACCAGATAAATTATGTTTGATCCTGTAGCTGGAGAATGCACAATTTGTTCTAGGGTGCTTGTGCTAATAAAGTCCTGGAAGCATTGTGCCTGTGAGTATGAGGCATTGTAGGTTTCCCGAGCTATAGAATATTTAGTTAAAGTCACCCATGAATACGGTGTTTGGTTGGATAGTGAACACCTCTATTATGTCTAGATAAGAGTCATGAGACTCTAGGGGCAGAAATAGAGACCTAGAGATAGCCGTGATATGGTAAGGGACCTTATCTATGGTGACCTGCACTTGGATGAGCTCTATGGTGTCATTGTGTCTAACCAACCTGTAGGTATGTTTATTGCTAATGCAGACTGAGACACCTCCAGCTTTGGCCTCAGTCTGTTCTGTTGTTTGTATAAATGTGTGAAAGGCACTAAAGCCTTGCACAGCTGGAGTATTTTCTCTGAATTTAAAACAAGTCTCAGTCATGGCACAGAAGCTTCAGTCTCCAGAGTGAGGATGGCTTGAATGTGTGACGTTTTTTGTTTAGGCTCCTATCATTGAGCATTTACACCTTAAGGTTGCTTGAAGACTTTTTCACTATGTTGGTAGATTTTCTGTGTCGTCATTGCCTAGAAAAGCCTCAAGTTTTAGCCAATAACCAAAATCTTGGCGGGATGACAGGTGCAACCGATCTTAGGCAAAGTAATGTGGTCCGATAACCATGTCCTCCCATGATGACAGATAGTGCATCCCCTGGAGTCACAACAGAAACTAAACCGATTATTAAAATCAATCATTTTGTGTTCATACTGTGGCATCATTCTTGGTGAAGGTAGAATGCTGCTCAATGCAAGCTTCATACCTGTCTGTGACAGATATTCCAAGAGATCCATTATGTCACTTTTCATATAATTCATTGAGGTACATCTCAGGTCATTTACTCCCACATGGATTACAAAGGAATCATATTGGCACCTGGGGTGCAGTGACTTGAGTGAGAACATGAAGTTCCAAATCCTGGCACCAGATAGGTAACTAACCTTTACCTTCTCCTTGTCCAACCTGGAGAGTAGGGCATCTGTGTGTAGCACAAAGCTCCCAATGACATGATTATTAAGTAAAATATATGCTTGTCTTAAAGGCTTTGCTGCTAGGGGACCATTGAGTGGAGGCTTATGTGAGATGTTTGGTGTTGCATCTGGTGTGTGTTTTTGTGATTGCTGAGAAGCAGTGTTGCTGTTAGGCAGCTCTGGAGGTCTTTCAGATTTGTGAAAGTTTCTTTTACATGCCTCAGCATAAGACGTGTGTGTGTGTGTGTGTGTGTGTGTGTGTGTGTAGTGAGCAATATGTCTGAAGGTTGTAGTGTGGGTATTTTTGACAGCCTCATTTGCATGCAAAATTTTGCCTCCATGGAAATTATTTACTTCTCACATACTGTCTTATTTTCTTTAATGATTCACTGGATGTCTGAGAACATAAGACAATTGCTACATTGCCTTAGGATGCCGGAATCTACCTAGATGGCCACAGAGACATTCAGAAATTGCATATCCATGTTGCCCAGTGCTGTAACAGGACTGGCTGTGCAGGATTATGGTTTGGATTGTAACAAGGGTCTCCTATGGTAGTTTCTGGTGTTTACAGCAAGATCTTATATAGTGCTAGGATATCATAGGGCTACTTGTTGCATAAGCTAGGTACTCTAAGCTTAATTCCATGTGATGCCATATTTTTAACATGTTTTGAACCTAATTCTAACTTTACAGGGAAATTTTACTGTCTAGGCATTTGCTACAAAATGGGACACTTAACCACTGCGACACAGTAAGCAGTTCCATACAAATTCACCCGATATATAGAAGAAAAAGAAAAGCTGTAAATGTTATACATCACATATATTCTTTTGCATAATTATTGTCTATCCAATACTGCATAAATTGATCAATTCTTGTTTTTTGCCTTAATCCTCAATCCTCCTCCAAAACATTATTCTGCATACATTGTTCCCACAATTTCCACTTTTTTTTTCTACATAATTTGCTCATACCTTTGTCTAACTATCCCACTTCCAGATGGTTTACACTTTAATTTCCATTTTCTTGTAATTGCTCTTTTGGCAGTTAATAGCATTAAACCTAATAAGAATAAAATGAGCAGAAACAGACCGTACCACCAAAACTATAATCCAAAAGAAACGGTCGTACCAGCGAACAGGAGTGAGTGTCCAAAACTGTTTATTGAACCAAATATCACAAGCGCTTTCACCCTAACTCAATTGTAGGGCTTTTTCAAGTGCAAAAACCGTAAGTATGTCAATTAGCCAACTTTAAATATCTAAATTCAAAAAAGGTGCCAAAAAAACTTTTTCACATAATTTAAAATGAAAGCACACACCTCAGTACTCTAAAACTTTCATAGTGTTAACCACAAAGTAACTTAAAACGATCCTACCACGTAACTGCAAAAATAAATAAAAATAAATGAATAGTTATAATTCTTAAAAATTTCCAAAATAATATATAACATCTTTAAAAAAATAATAAATATAAAAACAAAACCTAGAGGTTGTATACCTTGATGTACATTTAAGCTGTTCAAAACACGGATGAAATACATATGAAATACAAACTACATATGACATTATTTATAGTCTCTCTATTTTTGTTGTTATAACTTCTCTGCCTTTTTTATTAAGTAAGGCTTAATAGAATTGTAGTTGTTTAGTCCTGGGGGATGGGTGGCATTCAATCTTAATTGCCAGTAGGTCTCCCTACAGCATAACCAATTCTCCCACTCTCACCCCTTAGGGTCTATTGGCACTTGTTCAAGAATTCCAAAACGAAAGCCTGTGTGTTTAGGCTCTATTTTTAAATGCTTACTTAGTGCATTGTTTGTGTTTCCTTTTCTAATACTATATAGGTGTTCATAAATACGTTTATTCAATGCCCTCTCTGATTTCCCTATATAGAAATTTGGGCAATCCCTACACAGAGCCAAGTACACAATACCTTTAGTGAAACAATTGCCCTTCTTAAAAAAAATCTTACTATTACCATAGTTTTTTTAAAGTAATGGGTACTTCATCCAAAATGTATTTACAGTACCCACACCTACCACACCTACTTGTCCCCTTATCTGCGGGGGTTAAATTCCTATAGTTGTTACTTTCAAAAAGCGTTTTCAGATTTGTTCCTGTTTTAAAAACAAAGTTTGGCTCCTCACCCACTTTGTGTACTATATCTTTATTATGTTTTAACATCTTCCAGTTCCACTGGACTAGGTCCTTAACTTCCTTAGTTATATTACTGTGTTGTAAAACTAAAGCCCTTTTAAAGGCTTGTTCACCGGTAGCTACACCAACTGTTGTAGTCTCCAATGTTTTCCCCAAAATGGGGGGGGGGGTACCTAGTACCCCATCCTTTTATAATTTCTTCCGATACTTGCTTTATTAACCAGTCAGGGTAACCCCTTGAACAAAATAGGTCAGAAATTAATTGTATTTCTGCTAAAAAGTCACTCCACTCTGAAGTCATTCTGGCCACTCTCACCATTTGGCCCTTTATAATACTCCTTTTTTGTTTCCAAGGGTGGTCACTTGTGTAAGGAAGGTAAGAGTTACTAAAGGTGTTCTTTCTATGGATTCTTGATTTCAATCCCCCATTAGTTTTATCTAACCTCACATCCAAGTAATCAATCCCACAGTGGTCAAATTTAAATGTAAATTTTAGGAAGTCAGTAGTGGAGTTCAAAAATTCAAGACAATCAAGAATGGTATTCACAGGTCCTTCCCAAATGATAAATAAATCATCCAGGAAACATTGGTACAACTTTATATTTTTCCAAAATTCAGAAGGGAACACATGCTGAAGTTCCCATTGTAGGAGGACTAGGTTAGCATAAATGGGGGCAAACACTGCCCCCATAGCTACCCCCTAACCTATTTAAAGGTTTCTCCCTCAAAATACACAAAGTTATTTTCCAAAACCATCCTCAAAAGTTCTACCAACAAATCAAAGTCAAAGCTCAAGGTAGACTTTTTTTCTTTCAGTAATAACCAGAAATAGTCTAAATCCTCGTCCATTGGAATGCACGTAAACAAATCAACCACGTCGATGGTCAGAAAATACACTTCACCTTTGTATGGTTGCAAAATTAAACTACGTAACAAATCCCACGAGTCCTTTAACATATGCTCATATTCATTAGGGATGTGCTTAAGTGTATGGTCTAAAAAGGATGCAATAGCATATGTCTTAGACCCTTTTCCTGAAACAATTGGCCTGTATGTTGGGTCAGTAGTGCTTTTATAAATCTTTGGGATACCAAAGAAGGTGGCTAGTCTTGGTTTTTTAATGGTCAACATAGTACCAATCTTTTCATCTATCCTATTATCAATAATAAATTCTTCAATGGCTAAATCTATTTTTCTGTATGAAATGTTAATTTCATTCATAGATATCAGAATATACACATTAATATCAACCAAAATACTCAAAATTTTACTACAATAGTCAAAGGTGTTAACTAAAACCATGCCACCCCCCTTTTTAGGGTTTTCATGATTCGAATTTCCCTGTCAGCTGTTAAATCATCCAAGATTTGTTTCTCCCTCATAGTTAAGTTCGTTTTAAACAAATACTTTCTCTTAATATTTTTATCAACACTCAAAGCATATAAATCCGATGCACATATTTACTCAAATACCTGCAAGGCCGGATGTAGAGGAGGGTTGAAAACACTAGCCTTTTTAAAAATAGTTATATATCATGTCCTTCTGCCTGGTCAAACATTAATGCAAAATTTAATTTCATGGTAAATAGTTTTAATTCAATAAGGATGTCACATACATCAAATCTTACTGTTGGAACAAATTTAAAGCCTTTTTCAAAAAGGTGAAAATGTTCTTCTTTAATTTCAATACCACTTAAATTGAAAATGTTAAAACCATTGTAAGAGTGTGTCACCTTATCCGGATCTACAACTATTTTTCCTTTTATTTTTTTGTCAAAATCAAGAACTACACTTTTCCTTTCTTTTTTGTTTTCACCTGGTTCCTTACTTTTCCTTTCCCCCCAGAGAAATCCTGTTCGTTCATCTCTTCTTCCTCCCCCTCCTCCCTCAGATCAGTGGACCCAACCATATCCTTACCTACATCTAAAGTGGTGGGGTTGGATGTGGGGACATTAAAAACAGGGGTAGTCAGATGATGATTCAAAACAGCAACAACAATCTGTCCATTCGTAACAACTTTTTCTGCATTACTAGGTTGGGTCATATCCTCAGTTACTATAGGGTCAGGTGGTTTGTATAAAGTGTTTCTAAAAATTTTTTCTTTAAACACATAGGCCTTGTTATCACTATATTGTTTGAGATCCCTCTCTAATTTTCTTTTTTTTCCTACCATATATTTCTTCACATTTCCTTTCTATACGATAAAAACTATGTTCATAACTTTCTTTTTTAAATTCAAACAACAAATCGCTCCTAATAGCGTCATCCAATTTTTCAGCATCTTTTAACAAAGCATCCACTTTCAATTTGGAAAATGTCACCATCAACCTTAAAATCTTAAAACCACATTCAACAAAAATGTTGTTAAATTCATTGAGCATAGTTGTATCATATGTAAAACTGTCAGGGTATTTACAAACACGTAACCCTTGTGGAACAACTTTTTTAGTTAAACATTCTTCAAAATATGCAATATCTAAGTTAACACATTTTATCTTGTACATTTTGTTCTCTAGGTCTCTAATTCCGTCCTTCAATGAGAACATAGTCATTGGACGTCCTGCCCCACCAACCTTGTTTCTATGACAAGAATTATTATTAAAAACATTCCCTTTACTTTGTACGTGGTCAAACCATTCCCTAATATTGTGAAAATGTCTTAAGTCAGTGTTGAAAGCATTGTCAGTCTGCTTTACAGTACCTTGATTTGTATGGAAACTACGCTGTTGACCTTCAACATCCGAAGGACCATTAGGTCCATTAGTGAAGGAAATGGATTTTCCCCTTCTAATGTCATCTCCGAAAGTTTGACCAGTTCCTCAAAAAGTGTGTTTGCCTCCACAACCCTTGTGTGAAGCCGAAATAAAGTCACAAAGCGACCCATTAAATACCTCTACTTCGCAGGCCTTCACCTGAGTGGGAACCTGGTTGGTTCCCTAATTCCTTGCCCACACGGTATAGAATTACCGGTTTGTGAAAAAACCTCCAAAATTTGTTCAAGGTTTGATTTAAGGCTCTGCATTTCTGTGCTGAGCCCTGCTATAGCTGCCGCCACATCCTTTTGGGTAAAATAGGCATTTTCAAGGTCCGGTTAACCAAACTCTTCTTCCAAAGACAGCTCAACATTAAAGACAGCCATCTCCTGTACGCCAATCTCCACACCACAAAACCAGAATAAAAAGAGCAGAAACAGACCGTACCACCAAAACTATACTCCAAAAGAAACGGTCGTACCAGCGAACAGGAGTGAGTGTCCAAAACTGTTTATTGAACCAAATATCACAAGCGTTTTCACCCTAGCTCAATTGTAGGGCTTTTTCAAGTGCAAAAACAGTATGTATGTCAATTAGCTACCTTTAAATACCATACCAAATACTTTTGTATTGTTTTTTCAGCATCTGCAGTTTTATAAAGTGATTCAACCTTTGAGTGTCACCTTTTGTTTTGCAACAGCTGCTAGTGTCTACTTGGTTTGTGGACTGTTTTCTGCTTACTTGTTAGAAGGGGAGAATCCATTTCCTTCACTAATGGACCTAATGGTCCTTCGGATGTTGAAGGTCAACAGCGTAGTTCCCATACAAACCAAGGTACTGTAAAGCAGACTGACAATGCTTTCAACACTGACTTAAGACATTTTCACAATATTAGGGAATGGTTTGACCACGTACAAAGTAAAGGGAATGTTTTTAATAATAATTCTTGTCATAGAAACAAGGTTGATGGGGCAGGACGTCCAATGACTATGTCCTCATTGAAGGATGGAATTAGAGACCTAGAGAACAAAATGTACAAGATAAAATATGTTAACTTAGATATTGCATATTTTGAAGAATGTTTAACTAAAAACGTTGTTCCAGAAGGGTTACGTGTTTGTAAATACCCTGACGGTTTTACATATGATACAACTATGCTCAATGAATTTAACAACATTTTTGATGAATGTGGTTTTAAGATTTTTAAGGTTGATGGTGAAATTTTCCAAATTGAAAGTGAATGCTTTGTTAAAAGATGCTGAAAAATTGGACGACACTATTAGGAGCGATTTGTTGTTTGAATTTAACAAAGAAAGTTATGAACATAGTTTTTATTGTATAGAAAGGAAATGTGAAGAAATATATGGTAGGAAAAAAGAAAATTAGAGAGGGATCTCAAACAATATAGTGATAACAAGGCCTATGTGTTTAAAGGACAATTTTTTAGAAACACTTTGTACAAACCACCTGACCCTATAGTAACTGAGGATATGACCCAACCTAGTAATGTAGAAAAAGTTGTTATGAATGGACAGATTGTTGTTGAAGTTTTAAATCACCATCCGACTACCCCTGTTTTTAATGTCCCCACATCCAACCCCACCACTTTAGATGTAGGTAAGGATATGGTTGGGTCCACTGATCTGAGGGAGGAGGGGGAGGAAGAAGAGATGAATGAACAGGATTTCTCTGGGGGGAAAGGAAAAGTAAGGAACCAGGTGAAAACAAAAAAGAAAGGAAAAGTGTAGTTCTTGATTTTGACAAAAAAAAAGGAAAAATAGTTGTAGATCCGGATAAGGTGACACACTCTTACAACGGTTTTAACATTTTCAATTTAAGTGGTATTGAAATTAAAGAAGAACATTTTCACCTTTTTGAAAAAGGCTTTAAATTTGTTCCAACAGTAAGATTTGATGTATGTGACATCCTTATTGAATTAAAACTATTTACCAGGAAATTAAATTTTGCATTAATATTTGATCAGGCAGAAGGACATGATATAACTATTTTTAGAAAGGCTAGTGTTTTCAACCCGCCTCTCCATCCGGCCTTGCAGGTATTTGAGGAAATATGTGCATCGGATTTATATGCTTTGAGTGTTGATAAAAATATTAAGAGAAAGTATTCGTTTAAAATGAACTTAACTATGAGGGAGAAACAAATCTTGGATGATTTAACAGCTGACAGGGAAATTCGAATCATGAGACCCGACAAGGGGGGTGGCATGGTTTTAGTTAACACCTTTGACTATTCTAGTGAAATTTTGAGTATTTTGGGAAATATTAATGTGTATATTCCAATATCTATGAATGAAATTAACATTTCATACAGAAAAATAGATTTAGCCATTGAAGAATTTATTATTGATAATAGGATAGATGAAAAGATTGGTACTATGTTGACCATTAAAAAACCAAGACTAGCCACCTTCTTTGGTATCCCATAGATTCATAAAAGCACTACTGACCCACCATACAGGCCAATTGTTTCAGGAAAAGGGTCTAAGACATATGCTGCTGCATCTTTTTTAGACCATACACTTAAGCACATCCCTAATGAATATGAGCATATGTTAAAGGACTCGTGGGATTTTTTACGTAGTGTAGTTTTGCAACCATACGAAGGTGAAGTGTATTTTCTGACCATTGACATGGTCGATTTGGTTACGTGCATTCCAATGGACGAGGGTTTAGACTATTTCTGGTTATTACTGAAAGAAAAAAAGTCTACCTTGAGCTTTGACATTGATTTGTTGGTAGAACTTATGAGGATGGTTTTGGAAAATAACTTTGTGTATTTTGAGGGAGAAACCTTTAAACAGGTTAGGGGGTAGCTATGGGGGCAGCGTGTGCCCCCATTTATGCTAACCTAGTTCTCCTACAATGGGAATTTCAGCATGTGTTCCCTTCTGAATTTTGGAAAAATATAAAGTTGTACCAACGTTTCCTGGATGATTTATTTATCATTTGGGAAGGACCTGTGAATACCATTCTTGATTGTCTTGAATTTTTGAACTCCACTACTGACTTCCTAAAATTTACATTTAAATTTGACCACTGTGGGATTGATTACTTGGATGTGAGGTTAGATAAAACTAATGGGGGATTGAAGTCAAGGATCCATGGAAAGAACACCTTTAGTAACTCTTACCTTCTTTACACAAGTGACCACCCTTGGAAACAAAAAAGGAGTATTATAAAGGGCCAAATGGTGAGAGCGGCCAGAATGACTTGAGACTGGAGTGACTTTTTAGCAGAAATAGAATTCATTTCTGATCTATTTTGTTCAAGGGGTTACCCTGACTGGTTAATAAAGCAAGTATCGGAAGAAATTATAAAAGGATGGGGTACTAGATACCCCCCCATTTTGGGGAAAACATTGGAGACTACAATAGTTGATGTAGCTACCGGTGAACAAGCCTTTAAAAGGGCTTTAGTTTTACAAAACAGTAATATAACTAGGGAAGTTAAGGACCTAGTCCAGAGGAAT
The DNA here is from genome assembly GCF_019279795.1 of Protopterus annectens. NCBI lineage: Eukaryota > Metazoa > Chordata > Ceratodontiformes > Protopteridae > Protopterus > Protopterus annectens. Next base: position 936,598,460 of record NC_056745.1, read on the forward strand.
TGGAAGATGTTAAAACATAATAAAGATATAGTACACAAAGTGGGTGAGGAGCCAAACTTTGTTTTTAAAACAGGAACAAATTTGAAAAAGCTTTTTGAAAGTAACAACTATAGGAATGTAACCCCCCCAGGTAAGGGGACAAGTAGGTGTGGTAGGTGTGGGTACTATAAATACATTTTGGATGAAGTACCCATTACCTTAAAAAACTATGGTAATAGTAAGATTTATTTTAAGAAGGGCAATTGTTTCACTAAAGGTATTGTGTACTTAGCTCTGCGTAGGGATTGCCCAAGTTTCTATGTAGGGAAATCAGAGAGGACATTGAATAAACGTATTTATGAGCACCTATATAGTATTATAAAAGGAAACACAAACAACGCACTAAGTAAGCATTTACAAATAGAGCCTAAACACACAGGCTTTTGTTTTGGAATTCTTGAACAAGTGCCAATAGACCCTAAGGGGTGAGACTGGGAGAATTGGTTATGTTGTAGGGAGACCTACTGGCAATTAAAATTGAATGCCACCCATCCCCCAGGACTAAACGACTACATTTCTATTAAGCCTTACTTAATAAAAAAGGCAGAGAAGTTATAACAACAAAAATAGAGAGACTATAAATAATGTCATATGTAGTTTGTATTTCATATGTATTTCATCTGTTTTTTGAACAACTTAAATGTACATCAAGGTATACAACCTCTAGGTTTTGTTTTTATATTTATTATTTTTTTAAAGATGTTATATATTATTTTGGAAATTTTTAAGAATTATAACTATTCATTTATTTTTTTTTATTTTTGCAGTTACGTGGTAGGATCGTTTTAGGTTACTTTGTGGTTAACACTATGAAAGTTTTAGAGTATTGAGGTGTGTGCTTTCACTTTAAATTATGTGAAAAAGTTTTTTTGGTGCCTTTTTTGAATTTAGGTATTTAAAGGTGGCTAATTGACATACTTACTGTTTTTGCACTTGAAAAAGCCCTACAATTGAGTTAGGGTGAAAGCGCTTGTGATATTTGGTTCAATAAACAGTTTTGGACACTCACTCCTGTTCGCTGGTACGACCGTTTCTTTTGCATTAAACCTAATAAGGTCTTAATATGTCTAGGCAATTTAGAACTGGTATCCCTGCTCATAAAAAATAATTTTGTCAGTTACACATATTTGTTCACCCAATATTTCTGACAGAGCAAAAATACCACTCAGCCTTTTAAAAGAAGCAGCAAAATAAACTTCTATAAACATAGAACAGATTTATTTAAAACCAATCTCTAGTGCTTCGGTCACAGCCTTCTCGGAGTACCTGACACAGCACTCTGCAGGGAATTTTTAAAGAATGCCAACTCATTACATTACCAAAACATATGTTCCCAGGAAACTCTTTCTTCCCCATCACACCTCCAACATTTTGCATCTACCTGAGGAAAATTCTTTTGAGTCTGCTTGGGGTATGAAAATACCTATGGAAACACTTCCAAGCAAAAATCCTAAATCTTCTAGACGTTGTTGATATTTGGGAGTTATGCTGGCCTCAAACAGTTGCCCTATGCAGCATGATTAAAAAAGCTAAGACTGTTCTCTGTTGCATACCACTTTCTCAGAGGTGATCTCTGTCTAACGTACAGAGCCATGTCCAACCCAGAATTGTTGAACATGCTCCATCTTAGCAAAACCAAATCTATTCAAGCTACATGCTCTAGGGATATAAACCTCAACACAACAATGAATAGAACATGCTGGAGGGATAGATTCCCTTCGCAGAGACTTCCCTTACTATGGAACAGGGTCCCGATCTACATAAGACAGAGCCCCTCACTATCACTCTTCAAGTGGAACCTTGATGAGTGGATGGGTAACAGAAAGTTCACACCAACAGCACTACTAGATAGGGGCCAAGGGTACTAGCTGCTAGTACAAGGGTCTAGGGAACTACTAAAGGGGCGGTGAATACCGCACAACATGGCTGGGCTAATATATGCCTTCGGGCAGATAGCCCAGTACCAACCTATGAACCTATGCATATGCCCTTCCATTGTTTTCTAGTGAACTGCACATCCAGTCTGTCTTCCCAATCTTTTCTAACCTCCTCTGACTGATTCCTATATTTGTGCAATATTTTATATGCCCTACTAATTATCCCTTTTTTAACAGTTGCTTCTGTTCTAGGCTCAAATAAAAATTCTACCAGAGCAGATCTTTCATTTAGGATTCCTCTATCCCTTTCTCTTCGTCTATACTCTGATATCAGTCCCTGTTAGAAAAGGCAGTTTCTAGCCAGCAGTCTAAATGTCTCCTTGGCCTCTTTCCAGTCTATTACCTTCCTTTGCCAGTTTTTTCCAGTAAATTCCAGCCCCCCTCCTTGCCTATTCTCTGTACCCCTAGTTGTAGTTATCCATTTCCTTTCTCCTTAGTTTTTACAATACTCAGTGCTACTTTACGAATATAATATTCTGCATTGCTATTGTTATTCTAATTAAGGAACTGCATCCAAAATCCCCCTCTCTCCTTATTTCTTGAATTTCTCTCTTGTTTCATTATCATCCATTTCCACTTTGAATTTAGCTTTCTGTTTGTATTATGTATATGAGCCTTAATTATGCAGCTCTAAAATATCCCTTTAAATCAGGTAATGTTGGAAAGATCAACTTGTCCTCTTCCTTTCCAGATAAAATCCTTTAACTCTTTATTAACTACTGTCTACAACTTCTCTGGTTGATAGAATATGCCTGACCTGTATATAAAACTACAGGGAATAAAATGTTTTGACTGTTTTTATCTTGGTATCCATATCCATAAACAGGACCTTCCAGTTTCTCAGTTTTTGTATTATCCTTCGTTTAGTCTCTTCCCATACCTCCTTGCTGCCATAACAGAAGCCTTTTAATCCGTACTCCTAAATACTGCATTTTATCATGCCCCCAGATCCTGGAATTTCTTAATGTAAAGGCACTGCTAAAATAGCGTTCAATGGCAGATTAAACAATAAACTGCTAAAAAACTAAGTCCCTGACTAATTCACCCTTCTGCAAGGCAATTTGGAGGCAAACAGAACTAGAAAATCCAACAAGCAGAGAAATGACTATTTTTGTTACAAAATTAAATTAATGTTTTAAGTAATTCCAAAAAATGGTAGCAGTAAACATAATAAGCAAGTACAAAATATAAAATCAAGAAAATATTTTTATCTCAGTCTGGATGTCTTGAGATGCAGTTGAAACACAGTGTTGCTGATCTCTATGTACGTGAGAATGGAGTCTTGCAAAGCTGCTTGATTTATAGCAGAAAGAAAACAAATCTTGAAAACTGACTCCTATGCCCTCTAGCTAATAAATAACCACACTTTGATCTTCAAAGAATACTTCCCACCTCAGACAGACCAGGTAATTACCTTCTGCCACAAGGATGATCCTGGAATTTCTTAATGTAAAAGCACAGCAAATATAGCTCTCAAGTACAGATTGAACAACAAACAACTACCAAACAATCAAGTCCCTAGCTAATTTGCCCTTCTGCAAGAAGATTTGGAGGCAGACTAAAATAGAAAACCCAATGACAGATGAATTATTATTTTTACCACAAAATTAAATAAATGTTTTTAAAATGCCTCCAAACAGTACTGATCATTGTATAAACAAAGTACAAGTGTGGTAAATTAGGAAAATATTCTTATTTCAGCCTGAATGTCTCTGGATGAAGTTGAAATATTTTTATCTTAGCTTGGATGGCTCTGGATGCAGATGAAGTCTGGTTCAAGATCACTTGTATCTTCACAAATCAAACAGTTCCTTAAATACCAGAGCAGCAGATATAAGCTTACTTCAGCAGATTAGTAAAACAAGGAAGAGAGACAGATCCATTATTCAATGTCTACCTCACCTCCGGAATAGACTCCCCAGCAAATAAAGTAGTGTGATAAATTATCTTCCCTAAAATTGGACCTGCATAATTGGAACAGTATTAATAAATTCACACTGGGCTTGACTGGCCTAGCTCGTACATGAGGAGCTGGCATGTCATAAAGACCACAGGACTCCTTAGCCTTAAACTTACCGTGATGCATATATGTCCTATACTTCACTACAGTTAAAAGAACTGGTCACCACACATGATATTGTATAGGATTATTGTTATTTTGCCTATTGTCCTCTTTACAGCCTACCCTGTATGCCCTTGTATCCAGAAGCAGCTTAGTGTCCTGTTAGCTCTCGTTTCATTCGGGATTAGTCCTAATTAAGGAATAAGAAAATAAAGTTAATATTTTTAAAGATGATATAAATTGTCCCTAACCAACTCAGAATATCGGTCCGATGGCCACATTTGTTCTGCTGCGTAGTTAGAAATTAAGAAAATGAGCGGAGTGCTGATTCCAGGTGAGGTCATTTGTCCACCCTCCTATAACCGGTAATTATCGCTACCTGATGATTTTTATCATTTAGCTATGTCCTGTTTGGCGAAAAAGTCTTTCACCATTGCATTATATTTGCTACTCATCAGATTATACGGAGGAACCCACCATCTCCGAACAATAACCAAAAATATGAAATTGGTGTAGCCGTTGTTTAATAACTGATCTAATGTTCCTGTATGAACTTTTTTTTTTACTTCCTAACATCACATCCCTTCCTCCACCTTTCCCCATTTTTTATTTACTATGGCTTTTGGATATTTTATAAACATCAGTGTATTATTTAACTTGATACTGTACAATCAAATCTTTTCACATGTGTTCTGTCAGCACGTCTGAGAATTTGTACTTTCTGGGATTCATTCCATACCAGTCCTACAAGCAATAAATACAAGAACAGAAATCAAGGATTTTACATTGATTTGCAGTTAATCTCTGAATTAATCTATAGAGTTGACATATGCTGTTATAAACATCAATTAATGAGTAGTACATTTTAAATATTAGCACACTGCTAAGACTAAGTAATGAGTGTTGCAGATGTGTTTATGGTAGCCTTCTAACTAAGAAAATGAAACAGTTTTTACTAAAATCCTCTGTTTTAATATATTTATTTTACTGTATATACTACAGTCGCTATGAATGACCACATTACATCCAGTATCTCAGAATTATGATAATGTGCCTTTTCTATAGTGCTGCTTATTTTATTGTTACAACAGTCCTTAAAGTTTCAATGTGAACAGGTACCTATTCATACCCTATATCTCCTCGCTCTCCCCTCTTCACTCACTTCCTTACTATTATCATTTTTTCTCTCCTGGCTTTCTGTCTAAATATACCTTAATCCCGCTTTTCTCTCATTTCATATTGCAGTTCCTGTTTATATTAAAGGCCTACTAACTTGCCATTAATTTCTTTATAAAGTGACTAAAATGTCTCTAAATTTTAAATCATTATCATATAACTTGTATCTGTTCTTAATCAATGTTTTCATATTATGACTAGTTTGGTATAATTATTTAAACTGCAGATATTTTTGTATTATTTTTGAAAATTGTGAAATTATTCTTTTTAAAAAGTTTTGTAATACTTTGGAGTTTTTTATCTTCGGGCCACCACTGAAAATGGGCTCCTACCCAGTCAGTCTTTCCCAGTAATCAAATGTCAATACGTAAATAAAATAAACAAGTCTAAGTCAATTTTGCCTCTCAGGCCAATACAGCATTAGCATTCATATTCTCTTGTAAAAGTATCATACAACAGTGGTCTGTGGACCATCACCTGGCATAATATAACAAGGCAGGACAGTAAGTACTACATGACTGATAGTTACACTAGCTTATAGACAGTGTCACTTAATATCAGTTTGCAATTATGACAGGCCAAGCTGTATTAAGGTAGTTACTATATTGTCCTGATTCTGGAACTGCTATACAGAAAATGCATCAAAATATGTGCTTCAGTGTTTATAAAACACTGCAAAAAAACAGCAAGCTTAGTGGCGTCATTCAACCAGCTTAAATGATGACAGTACTCACACCAGGAAAAAAAAATCTAAATTTTCTGATTTTTCTGTAGTAATCTCAAGGCGACAGGCATGCCTGTGCAATTTCATTTTTTGTGAACTTGTCTCACTGTTCAACTACTGTCTGACATCCTTTTTTTTGTTTATTTGTTTTTGATGGCATCCAGAGAATATCATTTGTCAAAGTTCAATGATCCAGTTTGATTCTGTTTGTGGCATTTTTTTTTTTTAATTTAGTTACATTTCCATGTTAAGCTTAAAAAATGTTACAGTAGTAATTTTCATTCAATGATATAACTGTGGTTCTGAGCCATTCTTTTCATCAGAGGTGTCATTTTTGACTACATATGTAAACAGTCTGACTTTGTAGTCCAAACTTTGGCTTAGTATTTTTATTGGCTTGGTAGCTAGATTAGTAAAGAAAGAATCAGTGGTTTCATAGTTACTGTGATTTATGAAATCTGGAAGTGTTTACCCTTACTCATTTCCTTGGCATGTGCCAGCCATGTTTCAGCCAAAAACTGTTAACATGATGTAATAGATATTGTAACAACATGATGTAATAGATATTGTAATAAAAACTAGAAGGGATAATGTAAGATAAAAAAACAAAAAGTATACAGGTACGTTGCTGAAACAAGTTTATGCAGGACTTAGAGGGATTAACACTTAGAGTCTATTTTCACTGGTCGCAGGGGACTCTGCTTTAGTTTAAAATGAAAGAAAACAATTTCTAATGAGATAAAATAGCAGTGGGACTCGGTTATCTTCCAAACACTTTAGTGCCACAAAATGTGACTGTACTCTGGTTGCTCATCAAGTGCGATTTAAATATTCATTATTAAGAATGTGAAAAATCCCTGAAGGAAGCAGCACCTATGTTTATCAATAAATAATGAAGTGTGAGCATGACGTTTTTGCTAATTGCAGTTATGTTCAACACTTGGTACCAACAAAGTAAGCATTCAGGTTTCCATGACAGAAGATTTTCACAACAGTCTTCAGAATGGAGGTACCATAAATGTAAAGGCTTACTAAAAACTTTTTTTTTTTTTCTGAAAATAGGACCAGTAAATAATAGTTTGCAAAAATAAGGAAAATTAGAGTAGTGAGGCAACTGTGCAAGCATAAACTATAAAATAATTGCTAGGATGTCAAAAGACATTTTGATTACGCAGCAATAATATGCTGAGTCAAAATCTGTCTCCTTCAAATCCAGGATTACCATGAGAATTTGCACATTAGAAGGGGGAATATGACGAGTTTCTTAAGAAAGCATATATCACCTAAAGGCTAGAAATAATGAATCCAGTACCATGAGCAATGATGAACTGTATACAGCAAGCACTAAGACAAGTTCAGAATGTCATTGTCCTGGTCCCCTTCAATAAACACAGCACACTGAATGACATTTGACAACCTTTATTAAACTTCCATAAACATAATTTTGTTAACCAAGATTAATTACAACCAACACATGGTTTAGCTGAGCATAACAGCCATGTAACATTAACTAGGACAGCATGACCCCACTCATCCTGACTCAGTAAGCAGCATCTATACCTCCACGCACTTACTTATGAAGCACGTATCACCACTCACTTCATTTACCATTTGTTGAATTACACATCCAACCAAATAAGCAGATTACCTCTGCTCGCTTATTTTAATTATCAAGCAGCATCCAACCACTCACTTTCCTTTCCCAGCTCATGAAATTGAACATCCAACACCAGAGGAGGAACAGAAGAGGGCAAGCCTGCCCCTCTTCTCTGCCCACCAGCCTGAACAAGCTGTTCCCGCTCTCTCTGACCAAACTTCCAACAACCTAACCGGTCATTAAAAGGCATTAAGCCAAACATCATTCAGTGTACCCCATCCTCTCTAACCAAACTGGATCCGTGTCATCACCTCCTAAAACCCTTTCACATAAAAATAACAAATATAAACAGCTGAAAGCAAACCACTGATCCCTCCCCAATGCTAAAGTAACAAACCACAACTTCATACCCTAGCATACCCACTGTGTATGAGCTAAACACTCACTTACCTAACCACCAGTAGAAGCTTCATAATGATTCCCAGGTCATTAACGGCCAACTGGACAACAAAACACCAAGCCAACTGCCACTTGACACCATGCAGAGTCAACTGCATACCATCATGCCAACTTGTAACCCTATTTTACCACCCAATGAATATAATAACCAAATGAGATCTCTTTTCAAAATTCAATTTAATAGCAATCCTGCCATCATACAAACTATCCAGTATAAGCAATAAGATATTTATGGCCATCATGGCATTTCAGCAGCACGACCACCACAAGCCATACTGTCTCCATATTAAACAAATGAAAATAAACCCCAATCCTCAGTCATGCCAACTACACCACCTACGCCAGCTTAAGATGAAAACTCTAAATATTCAGCATCCCGTCAACTGTCCTTCCTTCCATCCAACAAGCCACTGACCCAACCCCCCCAAATTATATCCCCCAACCAAACATTACCTGCCAAATTTGCCAACAAATTGAAACCCCCATCAAACTCCTATCCATCTGCCTAAAGGCATGACCAGGCTGATTCCCATGTAATCACCTGCCAAATGCACTACAAAACACTAAACCCAAGCCAAGTGAAACTACATTTAGCGCAATGTACCAACAGAACCCTAAAATTACCAATGTTACCAAAACAAAACAAGGTGACATGCCGTCATGCCTAACTGCAGCCTCTTTATCCACCCAATGGATATACTAATGACCAAAATGAGATTTCTTTTCTTAATAGATCAATTGCCTAGCAATTCCACCATCATACCCACTAGCCCTTATAAGGGAAGAAAACATTTGACAACCAAAACCACCCTGTTAATGACATCAATACATCCATAAAGCAATAACCACACAAACTGTAGACCAAATGACCCTCCAAATACCAAACCCATCCTCAACAACCAACTTACTTTGACAACAAGCAATATCAGCCAGTATTTACAGTATCACAACTACACTTCCAACACATGAGCCACTGTCCAGAATTTAGCACATTCGATGTAGCCAATGTCTCCAGTCCACAATGCTCCCAGAACTTAGCTGCCCAAAGGCACGTGAAGCAATACCACCACACCAAACATAGCAGTCTCACTGCACCACCTATCCATGCATACCAGAGTTTCTTCTCTCCTCGATCTGACAAAATGACCTCTGAGGGGAAAAGGCAACAAAGCCCCCAAAGCCTGTAATACGCAGAAGCCGGAAAAGGGAAAAACATATAAACATGCAATACCCTCAGCAAAACAAGGAGTGTGCTGCAAATACAGACTCATCCCCCCCTTTCTTTCATTCACCAGCACAAAACCACCACCCTTCCCCAATATTTAAAACACCAGCAGGCATGAGCAATGCAACAGTCACAGGAACACGTCAGCCAGCCAGCACCACAAACATCCCACAAATTCCTCCCAAACCATTCAAGAGCAAAACGAACTGCATGGCCAACTGCCAGAAGTTAACAGTGCAATACTGAAATGACCTAAACAAAATTAGTAATTAATGACTGTCATATGAGTCTTAGAACCATACTTCCCATGGCAAGAAATCTGGAAAAAGCCATAAATAAAAGTGGGACAATGTCCTTATTTTGTGCCTATTTTTAAATATTGTTCCTAAAAAGTAGAACAGGTTTTACATTAACATGAAACTCAAATGTCTGTCATCATTTTCCAAATTTAACCTTTAATGATTTGCCCCTAATAACTCAGCAAGCTCCAATTTTATGAAAAAATGGACTAAAACATGAGGCCCATTAGCAAGAAACTCAAATGTCTCATTATTTTCTAACTTCAACAGTCTTTACAGTTGAGAGATATGCCCAGACCCCCACAATACTCAGAATTCACCACCACTGCCACTTCAGCAGCCCATACAGTTAAACAGCAGCAGTAACAACAAAGCGAGCCAACCCCCACATCCCCCCATGAACACTAGTGTCTCTGGTGCATACACAAGAAAAGCAACCATTTGTGGGCTGCCCTTCAATTTGGGGAATGCTCCGAGCAACAAACCACCCATTCGCTGTCCTGCAAATGTCTGCGAGCATATTTCTCAACCTTCCAACCCTCGAAATCTGGACAAAGCATGACACAATGGGGAACAAAGGCTCCACCCCCCCCCCCCACCAGGGACATCAAAAACATTGCTCTTCTCCACTTACCAAACCACTAGAACAGGATTTGTGTCCTCATGCATCCTCCGGAAGACACAAAGTCCAAAAGTCAAGAAAATGCCACCCAGTAACTGCACTCCCAAGATCACATAACTTTCTCTGCTCTTTTCTCTTTTTTCCCAGGAACTGATATGAGGCAAAATCCAGACACTCTACAAATTCTCCATAGCTGGAAAGCAAGGCCATGAGCTAATACCACAGGGAATGAACCGACAGAACCAAGGCCAATTTGAGAGCTGCAGAACCCTCAGCAATGAAGCACTCAACCACCGTCGCATTGACAACCATCTTTTTTTTTTTTTTTTTGTACAGCAACAAACCACCACCACTCCTGCAAAAGCACCCAAAACACACACCAGACGGCCAGCACCCGAATACACACCATGGCAGATCCCCACCACCAAAACCATCCTGGCTCCCCAAGATAATTTTTGTGAGAGTCTTTCCTTAAAAACTGAAACCTTTGGTGCTGTTTTATGAACTACTGTATTAACTTCATGTCATCAAGTAGTGAAACAAAACTTAATTTTTCAGTGTTATAAACATTTATCACAACTACGAGGTTTACAAAGCTGTGCAGATCACTACTTACTGTCAATGCTTCATAGGCTACTAATCGTGTGCCACTACGCATACTAATTAAGCCATATTTAAACCAATGAGCCACACGTTCCAGTACGTATGTTGCTAACAAGACATTTAAAACAGCTCACAGAACACATTTCAAACAAAAATATATTATTTATTTATTTATTGCATTTGTTGACTGGGAAGGTCCACTGAGCCAAAGAGTGCCCATTTTCAGTGGAGGCCCGGGGAGAAAAGCTCCACAGAGATATGCATGCATACAATTTGATAAAACACAGTTACAATATAATGCTTACAATGTGATAAAAGACAAGATAACAAATTATCAGATCAAACTGCCAAAGCACAACAGCATACAATACATTCAATGTAATAACAACACAGTAAGCAAACATGTCAGATTAAACTGCCAAAGCTCAGGTAACAATGCTGTGCAGTCAATTTCATAAGAATCTGTACAACACTTGTTCCAGATTAGACTGACAGTCCTGCATAGTAGTTGGTACTGAGATAGGCACGGTAGTGGTGACAAAAATATCAACACAACAGTACATTTGTAAAGGGCATAGAAAAGGTTTATTTGTTCAGGAGGTAAAGGTGAAGGTACTGGAGGTGGAGGGAAAGGTGGGAGAAGAGGAAGGGGAAAGACAGAAGTCAGGTTATGGGTTGTGAAGTGTTAGCACAGGGGCATTGCCAGTGGGAGGACAGATGATGTTTCAAGGATTTTTTAAAGATAGATGTATTGCTAGTAGATCTAAGGGAGGGTGAGAGAGAGTTCCATAGTTTAGCAGTGGAAAAGGAGTGGAGCCATTGTCCAGCAGTGAGGCTGGGATTATCTACATGTAGGAGCATTTGGTTTTCAGAGCAAAGGGGCCTATTAGGGTGGTATGGAGTAAATAGGTTAGAATGGATTTATATTACATAGCCGAAGTTTAATAACTTTGAACACGGAATGTTTGAACCATCCTGCTCAAAGTTAAAACATTTTGACTATGAATAAAAAACAAAAAAAAAAAAAGAAAACAAAATAAACTGTTGTAAGCAGGAGGGCAAGCTCCCCTGCACCCCCCCCCCACACCCTCCACTACTTAAATATACCAACTTCGAGATCGCACCACATTGAACAAAAAGGAAACCTCCCCTTACGGAGACTTCCGTTGCAACGCTCGAACTTCTGAAAATTCAAACTTATGGTCTCGAACATATGAGGTACGAACTTGCAGAAGTTCGACTATTTCATAGGAACCTTTAGAAAGGGCTGGGCAACTGGATGAGTTGTGTATTAGTTTATGGGCAGTAGTTAGTTGACTATATGTGAGGTGGTGAGGTAGTTCTAGCCAGTTCAGTAGTCTAAGAGAGGTGCAGTGGTGAGATAAGGGTTTACCACTGCTAACAAATTTTGCTATTTTGTTATAGCATGAGTGTAGTTTGGGTTTAAGACTGGTCTGAATATTGGTGAAAAGAGGAGCTCCATAGAGAAGAGAGGGGAGCAGGAAAGCGGAGATAAGGGCTAGTTTGGAAGAGTAATTGAGGAATGTTATGTGTTGATATAGCATGCCCAGTTTCTGGTGTGCTTTTTTAATGTTCCTAAATGTGCATGTCGAAAGTTAGGTGTTCGTCTATGGTAACACCTAGAAGTTTAGTGTGTGTGACAACCTCTAGAGAGGTGCTGTAATGGGAGAGGATAGTGAAAGTGTCTCTGCTTATGGTGCAGGATTTCTTAAAGGTAAATAACACTAGTTTAGTTTTTTTAGGATTTAATGCTAAATGGTTGTTAGCCATCCATATTTTGGTGGAAATGAGGGCTGCTTGGATAAGTATTTTGAAGTTCATGTGGGGAGTTGACTATACAGATGATAGTAGAGTCATCTGCATATTGGATGACTGTTCCTTGAGTGAGACTAGAATGGAAGTCAATAATGAAAATGATGAAAAGTAGTGGGCCTAAGATTGACCCTTGGGGACCACCTGTGGTGGTATTAAGGAAAAGAGGGAAGGAATTTAGCAATTTTGTAGCTTGTTGCCTGTCTGAGAGGTAGTTGGAAAACCAGCATAAAGTAGAGGGAGACATACCACTGTTGGATACTTTTTTAAGAAGGAGTGGATGAGAGATTGTATCAAAGGCTTTGAACAGATCGAGAAATAGAGAGGATGCATTCTGGTGTCATGGGCCTAATTGATAGTGTCACAGAGCTGTTGTGGTACTGTGCCCTGCTCTAAAACCATCCTGGGTTGGAGATAGTTTGTTGTTGTCAAGTAGTTGGCTAAGGAGCTGTCCGTGGATACATTTCTCAAGGATTTCTGAGATGGAGGAAAGGATGGCAATGGGCCAAAATTTGGAGACATCTATGTTGTTTCTGCCTTTGTGTAGTGGGAGAATAAATGCTTTTTTCCAAATGGAAGGAACATAAGACTATTGTATGGATCTGTTAAGAAGTATGCTGATGGAGTATGCAATGGAATCTGCAGCCTTTTGTAGGAAATCTGGGGGCAGGCTGTCAGGGGCATTTGTGCAAGATTTTAATTTCAGAAGCATTTTCTTTGCTATGGCTGTGGGAATAGGAGCTAGAGAGAAGTTGGGAGAATGTGCAGGGGAGGTATTAGTGGCAGGTGGGTCGGGTTGGTAGGTAGAGCTGGATGGAAGTTGGTAGCGAGATTAGCTACAACATCAATAAAATATAAGTATTGAAAAGTGTGGCAATTTCTACAGATTTTGTTTCTGGGTCTAGACAGGGGTTAATTTCTGATTCCAGGTGTAGAAGTCTGTTGACTGAGCTCCAGACATGTTTAGGTTTAAGCTTGTGTTGATTTTGTAAAGTATGATAGTATTCTTTCTGCTGGTGCTTTACTTGGTTGTGGAGGTGTCTGTAGTTTATGAGGTCATAGAGTTTTTTGTGCTTTCACCAAAGCTTCCACGCTTTGTTCCTGGTGACCATGTTCAGTTTGGTAGCTCTAGTGACCCATGGGGCATGCAAGGATTTTACGTGTTTTAGCCGGAGGGGTACTAGGCTGTTCATAATATTAAGGAATGAGGAATTGAAATGTACTGCATTGTCTAGAGGGAATGATTTTAGGGGTTCCCAGATAATGCTTTGTAGGATGTTGTTAAAGGTTGTAGGAGAGAACTGTGATGAGTCTCTAGCATATTTGTATTGATGCTTGTAAATTTCAGTTGTAGTTTTGCATATTACAAATGCTGGCAAGTGGTCACTGTTGCTATTTGGGAGCGTTCCTGCAGTGGTAATCTTACTGGGGTCAGAGACCGTGATCTAATCTAAGATTGTACCATGGCTGTTGTTTTTGTTGGGTCTGATAATGTCAGCAATTAGCTTGCTGTATTTATATAGGTTGATGTTTTGTGGAGGGGGGGTGACGCTGTGAGAAATCAAGCCAATTTATATTAACATCACCCAGGATTATTGTTTCTGTAGTTATATTACTGGAACTCCAGGCTAAGATGTCCCCTAGTATGGGGATATTATTACCAGGAGGAATATATAGGGCAATGATACATAGATTTTTATTCTCATTAATTTTTAGGAAGGCTATTAAGATTTCTGCTATAGCAAAGTTGGGTACATGCGAGTTGTACGGGATCATATTAAGGCATTAGGGTGGATTGGAGCTACCCCCACCACCTTTTTTTGGGGGGGTCTGTCCGTATGTAAGCAGCCAAAGCCTGGAGGGAGAAATTCTGACCTTTTGATATACGGTTTTAGCCATTTTTCTGTAGCGGCAATAATGTCAGGTTTATTGTGTGTTATCCAGGTGTGGAAGTCAGGGATTTTGTTTCTAATGCTCTGCAGGTTAATAGTAGTTAGGTTTAGAGACTTATAGAGGAGGAGGGCGTTGGGAGATGGGGTGGGGAGGCCAGGGCTGTGATGAATATCTCCACTTAAGATTAGTTTAGAGTGTTTGAGCAGAATGATGGCAGGCTCTTTTTTCTTGTTAGTTTTGTGGCAAAGGAAGGGGATATAGTTTGTAATAGCTTTGTCATTAGTGGGCAGATTTTTTTTGTCTAAAGCAGAGTAAGTTGTCTGTAGGGTATAGGTTAGGAGAAATGTCAGAAATGATTTTGGGTGCTAGTTTATGAATGGAGGTTGCAGATGAAGCTATGTACTGGATAGTGACAAATTGTAAAGAGGTAAGATGTAGTAAGAGGAGGTAGGGTGGGTGTCAGGTTATATTTAAGTGACATTTTGGAGAGGCTGGGAATAGTGGTAGTAGTAGTAGTAGTAAGAGTTGGGAAATTAAGTATTAGTAATATAAGCTAGCAGGTGTCACCAGTATGGGGTGTGTACTGATACGGTTTGATAAGGGAGTGGAAATAAGGAGAAGTGTGAGTGTGGAAAGTACACAGTAATTAGTGAGGTAGTGAGAAGAAAATGTGATTGGGTGTGAGTTAATGAGGGGAGGAGCTGAGGTGAGAATAAATATAATTGAAGTGGGACGGGTGGGAATGGGGTAGGGTAGGGGAGCAGAGTGAGCCCAAACGGAGTGGAGTTCCACCCAGGATGAGAAACAGTGCAGTGAGAGACAATCAGTCACTTGCATAGAAAACCAGGGATATATTTTAAGTATGGGAAAAACATGAAAGTGCAAAACAGGGAGTTTAGTGAGAAAGAAAAGAAATCATGAAGAAAAATTTCTGTTACTAGTAAGGGAGACTGATGGTCTGGGGACAAGCATTAACATCTAGAAACAGATAAGTAGAGCATAGAGGGAGAAAGTAAGTGAAGGTAAAATAAACCCAAAAGATTAAGCTAGGCAGCTCTGGGGCAGAGTAGGGATGGCTGGCCAAAGGAACAAGACATGACATGCAATGGGAGAGAGGAGCCACAGACATGGGAGCAGGAGGTACACAGCAGGCAAAGAACATGGAACCATATGGCAGGGAGAGGGAGATAGGTAGTGGGTAAGAGAAAGTTGTGAAAGAATGGCTGAGAGAAAGGTGTAAGAGGGAAAATAACAGTCAACCTAGGGCAGGGGTGGAAGGAAAAAGTTTGTAGAAAAAAAATATAAAAACTAAGGGAGGTATCAATGGCAAACTAAGATGGGCTGCTGGCGTCCCCTACTGCAAGCTTGTAATCATCAGGTTCAGTGTTTAGATTCTAGAAAGAACAGCTATTAGGTTAAATTAACCCCACAATTATCACATACATCTAGTGCTTGCAGAGGCCTTTTGTAGGTGGTGGTAGGTAAAAAACAGCTTTAGGTCAGTAAGGTCTCTGAAATCCCTGGATTAACGCTCAGGGGTGAGAGGCTGGAAAACAGTGTCAAGGGCTGGAAAAGTAAAAATGGAAAAAGTCAGTGCACACATGAAAAAGGGTGAAAGGCACAGAGAGGTAATTTAACTAGTAGGAGAAGCACAATTTTGTATGAACAACACAACAGAAAAAAGGCCACCCAACACTGCCATTGATTATCCATGTATCAAATTACTCCATTCAACAACTGCCACTATCGGCAGGACATTCTGTAAGGCTAATTATTTCAAAACCTTGAAACATTAAATCAGACTTTGGGCTCCAGAACAGGAGTGTGCCAAGTATGAATGTCTTTGCAGACAAAAAAAATACTTAGAAATCCAAGTATTTGCGACAATGAATCAACCTAAAAACAGAATGTGCCTTTTTCATTACAATGAAATCCCCGGTCCTTATCTGCGGAAAAGCGACAGAATGCAGACAATCTGACTAAATGTCAAACAGAATCCAAGCACATTCAACTGGATTTCCACATTAAGGGAAACTACATCCCAAAACCATGAATATCAGCTCCCTGCTGCCACCCACAACTCCATTAAGTATCTCCCATTAAAGATCACAGCTATCCAACTGGCAGCATGGCCACTCCACCAAAGCAACAACTATAGACCATAACTCCTCACCAATGCCAACTCATTCTCATTTCCTTACCCCATCTGACCTAGCCTATGGCTCACCAATATGATTTTGTCCCGAATCTGAGAACAATATGTCCCTACATACAACCAAAAAAATTCCAAACCCCTATCTCCGGTCAATTTAGCAAGCCTAAGCATAGGAAAAAAAAAAAAGAAAAAACTTTTTACCCAATTTACTGCACTTACCAAAACCAAACCGAGGCCTACCTGCCCCAACAACAACCCACTGATCATCAAGCACATATTCCTTGCAGTAGCAAATTCACTTACCTAAACCCCTTAAGCCCCTCCCTACCCTTACCACATTTCCTCCCAATCATCTCTCATTCACATTTAACCCTTTTATCTCCCACTCTCTTAATTTCTGCTATTATATTTACCTCACTCCTCCTGAAGATGTCCTTGGACAGATTGGTTTATTACCAAACCTCTTTGGCGATATTGAAGTGTATTAACCCACCAGTTAGTTTGCACAGAAATGGGTGTGGCCACTGTGATTGACATGCCAGAGGGTGGCGATTAAGAAGCTGGATGAATGAATGGTATGAACAAAAGGTATAATGCTGGACTGAGCATTTCCATACTGCACCTAATATTAAAAAAGGTAAAGCTATTAAAACAAAGTGCTTGCCAGGGTACAATTAAAATATAAAAAATGTTGAAACACTTCTCTGATTTTAGGATGCCTTGATGTACCAAATCTAGGCTTAGCATTACTGAGAGCAAAATAATGGCGGACAGTGACAGACAGATGTGTTTACACATTGAAAAGTGGTCTTTAGAGGATAAAAGGAAGTTCCTAAAAGCATAAGGCATGGCATTCCAGAGCTTTTGACAGGATCAAAAAATATCTTTCCTCTAGGTACAAGCATATGCATAAGAACTGTAAGAAAAAAATTTGAGAAGCATGACCGAAACAAGCAAGTAAGTTGCTTGATTAAGGTGGGAGGTAAGAAATGGTCAAGAAGAGGTGATACCACTTGGAGTTAATGAAGAACAGACCAATAATATGAACTCTTAACAGTTTTCATACTGATGACAGGGAAGAGGGAAGAGCAACCTCACAAAAAGTAAATATCTGATTATTAGTCTGAAAGACTAAGGGATTGGTTAATTTGTTGTATAGGCATTTGTACAGACATACCTACCTACCACCATCCAAGAACTGTTTACATACTGTATCTGACAGCTTGCAAAGTACTTTATGAAGCAGTACATATGCGTAGAAAATAATGCACATATATTCCATTAGTTCAATTTAATACATACTACAAAACAGAATATTACTTAGGAAAACTGAGACACAGCAATGCCAATACATTTATTGGTGCATAAAATCAGTCTGTCTCAGCTGCTCCAAATAAAAGCAGCTACTTAAAACATCAGAGCAGTGGTGGTGGGAAAGCAAGAGTTTTAGGATAGCCAGGTTAATCAGGCAAAATACTGAACGTTTTCACATTTGCTTTTAATGCGTAACAGAAAGTAGCTGCACCGACACCCTTCCACCCTTTTCTTGGCATAGGCTGAATCTTACTTTTTGACCACATGAAAAAGTAAACAAACACAGCAATTCTATTATTTACTGTTAAACCTGTAGTGGGTCAAACGTTCAGTAAATTCAAACTTAACTTGTGTTATTCATATTCCTACCTAGGGAAAATGACTTGGCAGCTTTCAATCAAAAGGTGGGTGGTTTACTGACATCACTGTCACTGGCGAGGTTTGGGAGTGTCTTGCTACTGTGCATCGGGTGGGTTAATAAACTCCAATATCTCTACCTCTTTTATATATAAACATTAAAAAAATAAAAATAAATACAATTTTTTAACTCCAAACTATTTTAAGCAATGATTACTTACTATGACAGATCAAAAGTAGCTTGAAATGATCATCATACATTGTTTAAGTAAAGCTATAACTTTAGTCACATAAACTGCAGTGGTGTCTTTCCTATGATGTCAGATATACAAGCATCTGAGACCCAATTTTGTTCAACAGTTTAACTTGAAAGGATATTAGCTGCTATAGGCAATGGATGAAACAGGGTGCTAGAGGTTTAGCCACACTCAACAATATTTGTCTCCTTGAGGCAAGACAAGCAAGTCATGTATTAAAAGCAGAAATTACCTATAGATTAGCATGGCCTATTACTTGAATGTCAAGTTGACCATGGTCACAGCCATCTCATCCCTTAATCTTCTTCTTCTTCTTCTTTCGGCTTTTTCCCTGTTAGGGGTTGCCACAGCAGATCATCTGTCCTCTCATGATTGGCAGTGAAGTTTTACGGTGTCGAGTTGCCAGCCCAGTGCCCAACCTTCCACAGGAGGCATACAAACGCACACACTCACACCTAGAGTCAATTTAGACTGTCCAATTCACCTACTGCATGTCTTTGGGATGTGGGAGGAAAGCGGAGCACTCAGAGGAAACCCACGTGACCACAGGAGGACATGCAGACTCTGCACAGAAAGCACCCCAGCCGAGAATTGAACTGGAGAACTTCTTGCTGTGAGGCGGCAATGCTACCCACTGCATCACCGTGGCCGCCCTATCTCATCCCTTAATAAAGCAGTGAAATCTTAAGGAAAAAATGCTTTTTATTGCTATAACAGATAAAAGAGTAACAATTTCTCATATTACAGAAATATTTTTCATTATCCTGATGGTGTACAAACAATATATATGTATATATATATATATATATATATATATATATATATATGAATTTGACACTAAATCTTTAGTTTAAACTGAGTTTTTTTAAATCCAGCAGCTTGCCATTTTCTTTGATCTATTTCTTATAAATCTGTTCTGATCTATTCAACCCTACTTACTGCTATGAGATTTTATATAAATATTTTGGATAAGATATCAGAATACTTGGTTATTTATTATATAATACATGACCAAAGGACACCAAACATAAGGAAATAAACCATTTTCTGAACATATGACTACCAGTCTGCAGTTGTCTAAACTTGTTTTTGGATGCTGCATTCAAGATAACAGTAAATATCACTTTTTTGTTGAAATTCTTTCTAGTTTAGTTCTGATGTGGCAATATAAATATAGGATGCTGATAATTACTACTTTTTTGAACAAAACATATGTAAGACATATATGTTAATTGTGAATCAAATGGCACATGAATAAGGATCCTTTTGACTATATAGGCCTACTGGTAGTATCTGACAATACAAGACTTCCTCTGAGATTCAGAGTGTCTTACTATAAAGTGTAAGCCTTATCACAGAATGTTTCAGCATTTTCTTGTGCCTTCCTGATTCACAAACAGCTTTACCTCTAAGGTTTTTTTTTACCCTCACAGAGACAGGGCCTCAGCAAGGAAGGTTGTTTTGGAGGCAAAATGACATACTAATTAACCATGTGTTCTCCCTGGAAGTGCCCACAGCTCCTAGTTTGCTCAGTTAAGCCAAGTAAAATTTTACATTAGGAGGAAAAAGTTGCCAACATCAAAACATGGCAGTCACCCATTGACTCCTGTGGGAGTACTCATGGTGCATGTAAGTTCAGTGAAGACATGGGGTGAAGGTGTTAGTGTGTGGACATGAGTGTGTGTGTGTGTGTGTGTGTGTGTGTGTGTGTTTTAAAGTGTACTGGTGAATGTTTCTGTTGGTGTCATTGAGTATAGAGGGCTTGTTTGTCGAAGTGGACGTGGACGTGCATGGAAATGCATGAAAGCATACAGGAGTGTGTGTCTGGGTATTTAAATGTGTGTATGTGTGTGCAAGAGTGTGCCTTTGCTAATGCAGTGCATGGTCTTCTTGGGAGAATATTAATGCAGTCAGGTCTGACAGCACTAGTGTTTGATTCAGAGACTTGGTAATGAGCCAAAAACAAGATCCTTTTCATTGTTGCTTTACCTGTCTCTGAACCACATTTTCTTGCTATCATACTACCTGGCAAAGGGCAAATAGCACAAGTGGTAAATTTTTCTTTTTTTTAATCCTGAGGTACATCTCTACAACAGTTTGGGATTTTCTAGTAAAAATAACAGAAAATACATCAACACCCTTAAATGTAGAATGTTTAGTTGACACCTATGTATAAATTTCAGTATTTCATGTGTACTTTAATACTTCACTGTGAAATTCCGGGAAAGTATTATTTGACGCACTGATGTACATTGTATCTAAGAATAACATTTACTACTTAAGGATTTAATATGCAGTCCAACACTGAAACAGGCTAGGCCATTTTTTCATTATCAGAGGAGGGATTTCTGTTTGTAGCACAAAAAGTAAGCACTGACCGCATTTATCTGATGCATTCATCCATGCAACTTTCTGCTCCACTCACCATGGGTATGTAGACTACAATCCACTGAGAGGTCAATGATTTGAAGAGTCACCTTTGTCTAATAGTGAGAGAACATGCTGTCTCTGCAATATGGTGGCATCATGGGTCTGCATTTCAGCAATGGCAATTTCCTTAGCCACAATGGCCACGCCCACAAGTGCCAGCTGATTTGATGACGAGGCAGCAGATACATGCACAGATACCTTAGGCATCCATTCTACCATCCCTATCATCCAATACAACACTGGGGAGGGTCCAGCTGACGTAGATTTTTGATGACGCATCAGCTGCCACCATCCAGCACCATGGATGAAGGTTATATACACTGCATTTCTTTAGTATGGCTGTGGTCCAACCAGCCTATACCTGTGCAGTGATCCCAGCAAACCAAGCAACACTTTAAGTCAGTGATGGATTATAATAGAGGTGATTTATGTGGTCTCTCACGGCCCACATCTCCAGGGGAGGACATAACCAGTCTAGAGAATAATTTTATTTTAGAAAGTTTTGTTATGTACAGCACTGGTTTGTGGTGAATATAGTAACAGATTGCTAAACACCAGTTTTTAGTTTAAAATAATCTAAATGACAGACACTGAATGTTTAATTGTACAAACTCACAGTGCCTGTCATTTGCATTTGCAGATCATGGGCTGGTGAAGATATCTACCGTTAGTGCTTTATTTATGTAATTCTTTTAAGTAAAGAAATATTTTTTTGAGGAACAGAATGAATGGTGGAAGGTAATGAAGTATGAAGTATAAAGAAACATTGGAGTAAACATAAAAAAGAAGCAAACTGTGTTTTGAGTTTATTAAAATGACTGTAATAATGATTTATTACAGAGCAGATGAGCTTTCTCAGAAGTTAGAAATGTCTATCAGAAAATACTGAAGAAATCTAGATATGGCAGTTTACACAGAAATTTTTACTGAAATTGAAGAAATGGA
Source organism: Protopterus annectens (assembly GCF_019279795.1). Lineage (NCBI taxonomy): Eukaryota > Metazoa > Chordata > Ceratodontiformes > Protopteridae > Protopterus > Protopterus annectens. The sequence continues at coordinate 936,620,387 of NC_056745.1, forward strand.
AGTTTAGCCATGGTTAAATCTGAATTATATATTTCTTTGCAAGTTATAATTTTTAAATGAATCCCAAAAATCAAAATTTCTGGTACTTCTGGGTCAATAATTTCAGAACATAAAAAAAAAAACTTGTTTTAAAACTATGCCAGACATACATGTTTGAGATTGTTTGGTTAAACATTGCAAGTCATTTCGTAAATCTGTGTTCATAGACTGCTTTCAAAAGAAAGTTTCAACATGAAGCTGCTGTTAATATCCATGAACTCAAAACACTTTTCTACCACTCAAAATACTTGGAACAGCTCATCTACAAGTGTTTTTCAGAATACAAAATATATGCCCAAGTAACATTCTGTCATTCAGAATACTTGGGACAACTCTTTCATCTGTTTCACATAATGTGCAGTGGGTTTAGTAGTGAAAAAGGCATCATTATTCATGAAACAGTGATGCAAAAATATGTTGGCTTTTGTAATATGGCTAAGATTTTATTTTAGTGACTAGTTTCCACAGACGCTTTAAATGCTAGTTGATGAATAGGTATGTAATTACAGACTAGCTATTAATGCCCCACAGGTGTGACTTATTTTTCAAATGCAGAGCTGAGAATGGATAAAATCATAAATGTAATATATTAGTGGGATTTGAACATCTTAGCCTTCTTCACATGCATGGGAATATTTGTCACAACTATTCAACATTTTTCCAAAATAAATTAACATAATGAAAAATGCAAGTAACGTTAGCAAAACTGATCATCTTTTGGAGGGGAAAGAAATATTTTGTACATTTTTTTTCATGAGAGCACATCATTAAGTATCACTCTGCAGTCTGAAAACTGTACTGCAGAATGTCAAAAAAAAGTTAATCACCAATGTATATTGTAAATTCAGAAACCCTGACAAGATCCCAAAATTTTGCCCCCGATTTATACTAAATGCATTTAAAATAACACGCTTTCTCCAGCATTTGAAAAAAACATGACCTGTTCTGATTTGTCTTGGCATTTTATTTGTAGAAACATATCTTACTTTTCTTGAATTAAGATCACAAAATTAGGTTTCATAGCCAAATTGAAAGTAATAAAACTGAAAACGTAAACCAAGGTTTGTGAATACATTTCCAGATTCCAGAAATACTCAGTATTTATTTTCACTAATGCAGTGTATCTGCAGCATTTCAAAAAGGTGTCTAAGGTGTTGGCCAAGGTAGATTTCTACATCTTCAAACAGAATCAGCAGAAATCAACAAAATTTTTTGTTAAGCCATAAGTGATTTTTCCATATTCATGAAGCAGGGTCATACACAGTGAGACAATAAAGAATATGGCCCATAAAATTAATAACATTTCAACTTTTAATATTTATTTGTCAGACTCAGCACTTTCAGCTCTTACGGTTCTAGATACAGTTTGTCTTCCTGAGATAACAAGGCCACATCTGGCACTTAAATGTGGAAGGCAGGTGATTTACAGTTATGCAGATAGTGACTTACATAAATAACGTGACCAGCCTTACATTATAGCTAGCTATAAAATACACCAGGCAAATTAGATGAGTTAAGAGACAGAAGCAGAGTAGCATTCTTTGGAAAGGGGGTTTTCCTCTGAAATACATGAAATTATTTTGCAGTTCTCGAATGAAACACAGAACACAGAACACCTCCATTTTACCATTCAAGCAGAATCAAATGCGACAAAGTTTTGAATACACATCATAACATATGAATCCATGCTCTCACGTGCAAACCTATCCTGTGAGCATCACTTACCTACCCAACACTCTGCACATACTCGCACTAAACTATCAAATGCAGAGGCACTAAAAAATCCTTGCCCAAGCAGCAAAGGACTAGGAGGTGCAAGGCCAAGTGTAAACTAACCACTGCAACAGTGATGTGACAAGACAGCTGAGTCACCAGGAAAAAGCAATTAAACTAAAAAAAAAAAAATATATATATATATATATATATATATATATATATATATATATATATATAAATATTTAATTACAAATAAAAATGTGTTAGTGATTGATGTTTCCATATTTAGGCACACAGAGTATATACTCATGAGGTTGGACTAAAGCAAGATGACAGTGAGCTGTCCTTCGTGGGCTAAGACTGCCAATGTTATAAGGGTCTTTAGGATCCTTTAACCTGACAAGTATGAGCACAGCATGATGGCTGCCCATGTTGTGGTAAACCAGGCATGCAGAACCTTGAGGGATGTGGAGAGCGATTTATGACAGCGCTCCCTCTGCCTGTCACAAATACAAGAAAGACTGTAGTATTGAGTGAAACCGTTCTATCACCATTGCCAAGGTACAAAGAAAAGATGATTGACTTTAGGAATTGGCTAAAATCCTGTGTCAATCTACAGAGCCTAATAAGTTTCAGCATGGGACGACATGCTTGACTACTGTACTTGCTTTGCCAAGGATGGATTGTACCTGCCATTCCAAGGCTTCTGCACACTGTAAAAACTTTTTGCTGTATTCATTGTGCCTTTTTTAGGCAAGGTTCAGCTGAAGCACCAGCCAATTTAAATTCCAAAAAAATCAACGCCTGAGACATATCAAGGTGGGTCTGCTTAATGCTAGAATTCTAGACAACGAACTGAGCTGCTCGATCTTCAGGCCTTCCTGCATTTGAAGCACATTCATGTATACATTGTTACAGGAAACAAGGCCCAGAGAGTACTCCCCTATTACATGGGATTTCTTACTGCCATTAGTTTACACCTGAAAGAAGCTTCAGTGGAATATCCATATTTGTTGGAGCCTGCATTACCTTAAGACAGATACCTGGAGACAGGTAGAGTTTATAGAGATTCAAATCATGTTATATAAAATCAGCTATTAGATCACACTGTTACAGAATCCTTCCCCTTGATGACTCCAGAAAAATCACACAATGCTCCTAAATATTTTTGATGAACTCTCTAAGCAGAGGTATTGTTATCCTAGGTGATTTTAACTACCCAGTGATTTAATGGGATACCTACATCATCAATGCAGAATATACACAAACATTCTTAGATTTTATAAACAAAAACTACCTGAGCCAGATTGTTAATGAACCTGCTAAAGAACAGAATACAGCTGACATGGTGATAACAAACCTAGCATATGACTGAACCATCCACAGGTATCTCCATCACTTGTCAAGTCAAATAACAAAACTAGTAGCCTTCTTCATTCAAATCTCCAAATTGTGATTAACTAGTATTACTAAATTCAAAGAGTTCAAATATAAAAATCTCCTACAACTTCATGATGAAGTCTCTCCATTCATGTATAATCGTATTACCCATAATGATACTATTGCAAAGAATTATGCACATGTTTGGACAAATGTATTAATTTATCAGTCCCAACTTGATCCAAGCAGATGGGGAGGTTTAACAGGAAAATAAAAACATGATCCTCAACCATTAATAAACTAAGTTAAAAAGGAAGAAACTCCTAAAACTATATATCAGAGCAATGATCTCCATATTAAGGAGAACATCAAACAGCTAGATAAGAAACTTAAAAAGGGCATAAGGAGAAAAAAGGCATCTCATGAACTTAGACTATCTACAGATGTCAAAGGCAACAAAAAAATCCATCTTTAGTTATCTCAGAAAAATAAGAAATAACACCCAACACTGCTCCAAGCTTTTCATAATGGTACTAACTAGTATGACCCAAAGGGTATTATTAACATACTGTCAAATAAATTTAGTGGCAATATCACCGCAGAGACAGCTATTCCAAACTAACTTATCATTAATGGAATCAAGCCACCAACATCATGAAATAGCATATACTGTAAGTACTCTCCAAAATAAAGACCACTTCATTCAAGTGGCCTGACACCATACCCAATAGCCTAATTAATAGCACTAAACAAGCACTGGTGGATCCACTCCTTAAATTCTTCAACTTGAGCCTAGCAAATGGCTTTGTCCCAAAAGACTGGCACATGCCTGTTGTGATGCCAGTTCACAAGGGTGCCCCACCACAGTTCCTGACAATTACGGACCCGTCAGCCTGACAAGTCTTGTATTCAAAACCATGGAACATAACTGACCTAATTAACAATGATATCAAAAATCTTACTAGACTTGATGCCCAGCAGTTTTGCTTTGTCAAGGGTAGATCATGTCTGATGAATCTTGTGAACTTCTTTGAGAGGGTTACTCAGGCTGCAGACTGTGGACAAGCTGTCCACACAGTAAAACTTGACCTGGCCAAGGCACGCAATACCATACCACATGCAAATATAATAAACAAAATGAAGCAGTTCCATATTGAGCCATATGGAGTTAGACGAAGAGCCAGATGGCTTAATAGTAAGAGGGGGTGCCTCCTCAGACAGCATGAAGGTGACCAGTGGAGTTCCACAGGGATCTTTGCTGAGACCTCTTCTGTTAAACATCTATTTTCATTTGCTCAATTATTAGATAAGAATCTTTGGTTAACAAAGTTTGCTGATGACTGCAAACTTTGAGTCATTGCCAAGTTCCCCACAACACACAAGCACTCGATTTGTAGTTTATACTTGTCAAACACTGGTGTACTTAAAATGAGCTCAAGCACCAGGCCAAAAAGTGCAACATTGTAGCATCTGGTAAGTATCCCCTAGCTCCATTTTAGAGCCCAGATAACACATCACTTGATAATGAAAATGTCATGAGAGACTTGGATATTTGGGTTTACAACTCCATTATGTTTGACCATCATTTTGCAAAAGAGGTTAGTGGTCCTCACCTCATTGTATTCTTGAGACCCATCACTAAACAAAATGTTGCCTTTGGGATGTAATTTAGTAAGCATATCAAGCAACTGGAAAGATCGCAGTAGTTTGTAACTAAAAAGACCAGGGGCTTAAATGACCTGAACTGCTAAGAAGGACTAGAAGCATTATCTCTATAGTCAGTTTCATAAAGACTCCTTAAGGGATGATCTGTGCCTTTGCCTATAGAGCTATAAGGGATCCAGTAGTCCAAGAACTCCAATACCTCCATAAATCAAACTGTCTAACTAACACTATGGGCAGAGATCTAAATCTATTCTGACAAATAAATAAGATAAGGGGGAGGGATAGATTTGTCATGCAGCACCTACCCCTTATTTGGAACAAACTGCCTGTCCATGTTAAGCAGTGTGACACACTATCTGTCTGGCTTAGCCCTCCTTAAAAAGACAGGCAAGGCCTAAGATGGGATAATGGCAAGGTAGGAATGCTATTATAGTACAGTATGCAGATGATTCTACAGTCATCTTCACAGCTCCCTCCCTTCCTGAACTCCTATCTAAAACCGAGAAAGCTTTCACACACATAAATCAGTTTCTCAAAGAAAAACAACTCATAGTAAATCCTAACAAGACAAAACTGATATTCTCTAATAATAGATCCACAGATTCCACTACCCTGCTTCACATACTCTCCTCCAATGGCACCAGTATTGAACCAGTAGATAGCACAAAGTTACTAGGTGTCACAATAGACTCCTCCCTAATATGATTAGCACATAACCCTTACCATAAAAAAAGGTACATATTAAGTTTGTCTGCCTGTATATGTCTAGAACATTCCTCACCCCTTACACTAGACAAGCCATAGCGAGAACACACCTTCTGTCCACATTATTGTATGCCTCCCCCATCTTCACTAATCTTAGAAAATCAGAACTGTCCAAAGTAAAAACATGCTACCATAAAATAGCTCCTTTTGCAGCCAGCCTCAATAACAGAACACATCACTGTACAGCCCTGAAACAGCTACACTGGCTCAAGCTACCAAACCTACTCTCAGTTATCCAACTTACAATTGCTCACAACATCATACATCAACCTAAAGCCTGTCCAGCTCTAAAGAACCTAGTTCCACCTTATAACACCACCTTTACCCTCTGCTCATCCAACAAACTACTTCTAAAAGTTAATAAATCTACCAACTCTTTTGGTGACGCCCTATTCACAAATCAATTTGCAAAAATATAGAACAGCATTCCCCAACATATACTTAATAGCCCCACTACCTCCAAATTTAAACTCCTTAAGAAATTATAAAAACACACTGTGGTCACCAGACCTTAAACGAAGTGAAACCAAAAAACATGAATACCGGAACCAGTGGCATTTAACCTTAATAGCCAGAGACATTCCTTACCCTCCAAAATTAAATTCATGCCCCCCCCCCGGTCATTCATTGACACATTGTCTATAACAAAAAATACAAATTTTTTGAAACTGATACATTTCTCTGAATGTGTGAAAAGTGCGTTGTATACATCCTTGTTTTTAACAGCCCCCGTGTCTTCACTTATTCTGTCCCTTAGCCGCCGAATGGTTTTCCCTACGTAAACACCGGGGCAGGACAAATAGATAGTTACATAAACCAAGTGGGTAGTGTTGCAATTGCATCTTCCAGGACACTGTATAGAGGTGTCATACCTTTTGATATGAACATAGGGTCCATCATTTATGTACCTGCAGTTTTTGCAAATCCCACACTTAAACATGTTTGATTTATAAGTTGATCTATTACTTTTACCTTCCAAAATGTTTTTCATATTTCTTCCCCTACTGAAATCTATCTGAGGCGTTGTTCCTAATGTAGCCATGAAGTCCTGCTGGAAACATAATTCCCAACATTGGTTGATTACCTAAACTACTATATGGCTACTTTAATTATATTCCAGGACCATAGCATTGGTTCTTCACTCTCCTTGGTCATACTATTACTTCTTGACTCCCAATTGGAAAGTAAAATTGGCGAGAAAGTTGATACTCTCTTCTTCAAAACTTCCTTTTTGATGTTAATTAATAACTTCAAGGGATAACCCCTTTCCAGGAACATCCCTATTAAATTATACATCTCTTCCTGGAACATGTCTTCAGCACTGTTAAGTCATGATACCCTTATCATCTGTCCCTTGACAACACTCCGTTTTTATAAATGGGGGTGATTGCTGCTGAAATGCAGCAAAGTGTTTGAATAGGAAGCCTTCCTGTATATAGTACTCTCTACATACTTGTCCTTAATTGTTAAACTGATGTCCAGATAATCGATCTGTTCTTTATCCCAAGTACTAGTGAATCTTAAAAATCTGTGGTCCCATTAAGGTACTCCACAAATTCACTAGCTTCCTGTTCATCCCCCTGCCATAAAATGAGGATGTCATCCAGGAATCTGTTATAAGACAAAATTCCTTTATGGTACTGGGAATGAAAAATATACTCTTTTTCCCAGTCTAACAACACAAAATTAGCAAAAATGGGAGCACATTTAGCCCCCATTGCTACTCCTGCTATTTGGTGAAAAACTTCCCCCTCAAACATTAGGAAATTATTTTTTAAAACCATCCTCATAAATTCAACTAACAGTTCAGCTATTTCTACATGGGTTACCCCCAGACTCAAAATACTATTCCTGAACATTTCAATACTCCTGTCATGTGGGATAACTGAAAACAAATTGACCACATCGATGGTCAAAAAACTATACTTGAATTCATCCGTATTTCTGAATCTGGACAACCTATTTAAACAATGCCATGAGTCCTTTACAATGTGATCAAATTTCTCCAACAGATGTTTTAGTTTGTTACCAATCCATGCAGCCAGGGGTTCAGTTTTAGAACCCCTGGCAGAAACAATGGGCCTAAAAGGGGGATCAATGACAGATTTTTTAGTCTTTGGAATTCCGAAAATAGTTGGTAAAACTGTTTTTTCCACGGTTAAAAATTCCTTTTCTTTTTCACTAATGTGACCTTCCAAACACTCCTGCAATAAAATTATATCTACCCATGAATATGCCCTATTGACTTTATGTCTTGAGACCCTTTCATATGTTGACTCATCATTTAAAATCTGTTCCATCCTGGCTACATAGTCAATATGACGCATAATTACTACACCCCCTACCTTGTCAGGGGTCATGATTCTTAAATTCTTTTCCATGGCCAAGAGCTGCAATAATTGATTTTCTTCCCTGGTCAGATTGTATTTATATCCTTTTTTATTTTTACTTTTATTATTATTGACTAGTCTACATATTCCTTTTTCACACAATCTTTCGAATATATCAATTTCAGGGTTACATGGGGGTACAAAGGTGCTTCTGCGACTAAGGGAATTGTTATCTACCTGATTAATGTTTCTGTCTTTGAAAAACATTGTTAAATTCATTTGTCTGGTAAATAATTTCAGATTTAAAAGGGTTCTTGCAATGTTGGAGTAAGAACTAGGGACAAAAGTCATACCTTTTTCAAAAGCGTAAAATGCTGATTATTTATTTCTAAATCAGAATAGTTGTATATGATAAAACTCTCTTCTTCTACCTTGTTGCACACCAATCCAATTTCATTTACCCCCAAGTCACTTTCAGTAATATCTGTCCATGAATTCAAATAACCAATCACTTCCACTTCTTGTATTGCCTGTTGTTCCAAGATTTCCTGTGGAAGTGATTGCCCCCCTGGTTCCACCCCTGAGTTTGATTTTGGTTCCAGGTCGCCTGATTCTTCAGATGCTCTGACCTTCGAAGGGTCTCCCACTGTAAAAAAAACTTCAGACCCCTGCTGAATATTGTCCCTATTAGAATCAGTATTTTGCTGCTCTATATTGTTGGCATACCCTCTTGGCCCATTCATTTGATTAATATCATTGATAACCTGGAAACCCTTATTAATGACCTCAAGATATGCTTTATTACTTTTGTAATCGTCAGTATCTCACAAAATTTTGCGCTGTTTAGTGGTGACATTTTTACTTACAAATTTATCTACATCCTGTAACACTTTTCTATATTTATCACGGTAAGGTACAAACAATGTATCAGTCGCTATGCTGTTATTCAATTTAGAAATCTCATGCTGTAATTCTTTTAACTTAATGTCATTGTTTTAATGATGATATCCATTATTTCTAGACTAGCTCGGTCGAAAACCACAATTAACTCATGATATGCTGTAGTCTCATTGTTTATTCCCATAGGAAGTTTCCATAGCCATAGTCCTTTCGGTACTGGCTTTAGATCAATAGATTTTTGCAAAAACATGTTGTCCAGTTGTAACGATCTGTACTTAACACAAAGTTTTTCGAAAGTCGATATTTGCTGATTTCACGCTGGTGTATCAACAGATCTCTCAGGCCTTCGCCCCAAATCGAATTCTGGTGCTCCGAACCAGGAGTTGAAGTCACATCCTGTTTACCTTCCGTTACTGTTCTCACTAGGCTCTACGGCTTCCAGATTTTCCAAATTAACCGGGGAGTGCAGAGTAAATAGTTCCACTTGTAAACTGGACAACGTGGTTTCCCTAGGGTTCGCTGTATGGACCCTTTTGTTGGTAAGCAAACTCATGAGGTTTTTTAGAGACTCCATCAATCCTTCTATTGTGTGTGTGTGTGTATATATATATATATATATATATATATATATATATATATATATTCCACGCTCAAAGACGTGAATATTCACCAACCAGTCGACCTCTAGGTGAAACCTTTAACCATAGGAACAACGACTGATGTTGGTTAAGGTAGGTGATATATTTACTAGAAACCGGAGTCCACAATACGTGACTTCCACTGTAATTACCACAAAAATGCAATATATGGTAGTCAAGAACCGGCACGGTGTATAAACCAATTATAAAAACACACTGTGGTCACCAGACCTTAAACCAACTGGTTTGAATGATTTTATTTCTATTAAGCCTTATTTAAAAATCAGTTACAATCAAATTTCCTGAACACAGATACATAAAAACAATTTTTGTATATATGACATGGTATGTTTAAAGTGATATAACGTATAAGTATGGTTTTAGGTAATAGTCAGGGACAAGACTGTCTCTTTAAAGTTTTAATTGTGAATTATAGGTAGGTAAATGGTATGTTGATAAATTACCAGTATATAAGCTGCATTCAAAATATTTAGAACAACTCTGAAGAAGCCTTATTGTTGGTTGGCGAAAGCGTTAAGTTGTTCGTTTTTTTGCAATAAACGGTTGATTTTTACCGCTTCTGGTATTCGTGTTTTTTGGTTTCCTTCTTAAAGAACACCTAATCAATAAATGGCACTGTTTCTGTATCACCCAAGGATAACTTTCTCCCCCTCACTTACTTGACATTTTTCTTAACTCTGACTTACTCTGTTATAGGCGTGAAGTTTGTCTTTCCCTAAAACTAAGAGTTACTGTAAAACCTGTAGACACTGTATCTGAATCTACTTAGGTTCATAGGTAGGTACTAGGCTATCAGCCCTGGGGCCTATATAAGCCTAGCCATAAAGGTTCCCTGGCTTTTGCCACCCAAGAAAATTATTTTCCTGCGACCCTATCGAGCAGTGTAGCAGAAGTGATCCCCTGGGTGAGTTTTCTATTTCCCATCCAGTCGCCAAGATGTTTCTTAAAGAGGGCCAATGAGGAGCTTTGCCTGACATGAATGGGTAGTTTGTTCCAGTGTATGGGAAGTCTCTGGGACAGGAATCTATCCCTCCACCATGTTCTGTTTATTGTGGTGACAAGGTTTAGGTCCCTGGAGCATGTGGTTCGGAGAGATTGGGATTTCTTTAAGTGTAGGATGTCCAACATCTCTGGGTTTGACATAGCTTTGCATGTTAGGCAGAGATTGCCTCTGAGTAGGCGACATGTGATGGAGTAGAGCTGGAGCTTTTTGAGACGGTCTGCATGTGGCAAGTGAGGTATTTCTGTGGCCTTTCCAATTGTTGTAGGTGTCTTGTGAGATACATGCCAAACGGGGCATTGTACTCTATAATGGGTCTGATGAGGGGATGAGTAGAGAGGAACAATGACCTCCTTTTTTTCTAGAGAAGAACCCTTTTGTGATGAGGTGTGCCACATAGAAGAATTTCCTGACTACTGTGGTGATGTGGTTATCAAAGGAGCGACTACTGTCCACCTATGCCCTGAGGTCTCTTATCACACTTTTGGTGTTTAGTGAACTACTACCTATGTGGTAGTTCATGGGTACTGTATTTTTCCCAAAGGGGATGACAATGCACTTCTTGGCATTGAGCTTGAGGCCATGACTTTGACACCAAGCATCTGTATCTGTGAGGCCCTTTTGTAGAATGTCTGCATCATTAGCCAATTTCATTATGGCTCCCAGTTTGCAGTCATCTGAAAAATTTGTTAGCCAAAGACCTTCTCTTGGCCTGCACTTCAGAGAAGTACATGCCAAACAGGAGAGGACGCAGGACCAAACCCTGTGGTACTCCACTCGTCACTGGTCTGAAGTTGGACTTGGAATAAGCTACTTTTACTGTGTGGGTTCTGTTAGTGAGCCAGTTGGCCAACCATCCTTGTGTGTGTATGTAGATATATATATATATATATATATATATATATATATATATATATATATATACATACACACCCATCTTGTATATATAGACTATACTTGGTGATAAAGGATAATGAAGGAAACGTACTCACAAGCGAGGAGAGTGTGTTGAGCAGATGGAAAGAGTACTTTGAGGGATGGATGAATGAAGAGAATGAGAGGGAGAGAAGGTTGGATGATGTGCGGATAGTGAATCATGAAGTGCAGTGGATTAGCAAGGAGGAAGTAAGGATAGCTATGAAGAGGATGAAGAATGGAAAGGCTGCTGGTCCAGATGACATACCTGTGGAAGCATGGAGGTGTTTATGTGAAATGGCAGTGGAGTTTTTAGATAGAAGAGGAATGAAGGTCAGCAGGACTAAGACAGAATATATGTGTGTGAATGAGAGGGAGGATAGAGGAATGGTGAGGATGCAGAGAGTAGAGGTGGTGAAGGTGGATGAGTTTAAGTACTTGGGATCAACAGTTCAGAGTAATGGTGAGTGTGGAAGAGAAGTGAAGAAGAGAGTACAGGCAGGATAGAGTGGGTGGAGAAGAGTGTCAGGAGTGATTTGTTACAGGCGAGTATCAGTAAGAGTGAAAGGGAAGGTCTACAAGAGGGTAGTGAGACCAGCTATGTTATATGGGTTGGAGAGAGTGGCATTGACAAAAAGGCAGGAGTCAGAGCTTGACGTGGCAGAGTTGAAGATGTTAAGATTTGCACTGGGTGTGATGAGGACGGACAGGATTAGGAATAAGTATATTAGAGGGTCAGCCCAGGTTGGAAGGTTTGGAGACAAAGCCAGAGAGGCAAGATTATGTTGGTTTTGACACGTGCTGAGGAGGGATGCAGAGTATATTGGGAAAAAGATGCTAAGGATGAAGTTGCCAGGTAGCAGGAAAAGAGGAAGGACTAAGATAAGGTTTATGGATGTGGTGAGAGAGGACATGCTGGTGGTTGGTGTGACAGAGCAAGATGCAGAGGACAGGAAGAAATGGAAGCAGTTGATCTGCTGTGGCGACCCCTAACGGGAGCAGTCGAAAGAAGAAGACTATATAGCTATCTTACTTTGCTTTCTGTTTGCATTAATACTAGATGACTTGTAATACATTTCTACTGTGTTTCTGTAATTATTGTTCAACTGTTTACTGTAATTACTGTTCTAATTGTTATGTCTTTTTTTACAATATTTTGGTTTCGGAGCTTTTCACCCTGGGCCTCTGCTGAAAATGGGCCCCTGGCCCAGTTGGACTATCCTAATAAACAAATGTAAAATAAATAAATATCTATTAAAATGGTATTGTAAAAGAGAGACCAGTACATTATTGTTATGCATGGTGATGATACACTCAGTTTGTATTAAAATTTAACATCTGTGTAACAGTGTTTTAGAGATATGTTCTGCAATATATGAATTATTTACACTGATCCAGGTTATTAATCCTCCCCGTGATATTTGTAACTGAGAACACTGCTGGTATGTTAATGGAGCACCTATGGTTTTAAGTTACATCAAGTTACTTAAAGCAGGAGTACAACACTTTTCCTTATAGATGTTCTAATAATCTCAGTCTATGTTCCTTGTCTGATTGACTATTTACAAAGCTGTTTAGGAGTGGGTCTTATAACTTGGGGCCAAGAACTGAGAATGCATGTGGTGAATTTTAATCATAGGTCTCTTATGGCTGCATGAAATCTGGAGTATTTAACAAAAGGGATAACTATTTATGCTTTATTTCAGTAATTTTAACTTACAAGTCCTTGGGCAGGATTCACAAAGCCTCCGTGTAAGAGTTATAACTCTTACACAGAGGCTGCAGTTAAACGGAGTGATGTCAGCATGCTCTGCATATTCATGAGAGCATGCTGAATCACACCTAAGGCTAACACGGTCCGTGGAAGACAGTAGGGGGCGTGTCCATAGGCCGAGCCCTGCAAGCGGACATGCCCCCAGAAGAGTAAAATTGCCCAAAGTAAACACCCACGACAGAGGCCATGGAAATGTGAATAAACACAACACAACACATGTCCCCACAGACTATGAACATAAAATATATAAATGAACATGTTATATATATTTTTTTAATCATAAAGATGTTTGCCCATGAGTGCGCTGCTTTTGCGGGCGTGCCCGTAGCTTAGCTACAGTTAGCAGTCAGTGGAAAAGGATATAAGAACTAAATAAGCAAAGTAAGCCAAGAAGCAATAGCGTAGCAGTAGAGATGTCAGCTGAAGAGCAGGCATTCACGGTTCAAGCCCCCACAACACCAATTTTTATTTCTAGTAAAATAAGCACGAAACAAGTCCCTGACAAACATGTACACATATAAAATCATAGATCATGTATAATGTAATGAAATAGTCCATTTATTTTGAAGAAATGTGAGATAACAAAATAATAAAAGATGACAGATGTGCCTATAGCTGAGCTACAGTTTAACAAGGTGAGTGCATCTGCCTGTAGGTGAGCAGTGGTTTAACAGGTGCAAAATGAGTGCCCGTAGGTGAGCAGTGGTTTAACAGGTGCAAAATGAGTGCCCGTAGGTGAGCAGTGGTTTAACACACTGAAACTGTATGCCCCTATCTGAGCTGAGTGTAATATGCGTGCTGATAGCCAAATGAGGCGTAAACCAGCGTACCCTGTTTGCGCGGAGCTGCGCACCGCGCAAACAAGCTAACCGACGGGCAACGTTGAGCAAGCCGTATCAAACCTGCCTTTACACAGACACACCCCTCAGCTTGTCTAGACAGTCATAAAAAATAAAAAGCAGTGGCCAGGTTCGAACCCAGGATACTATACACCATAGTCAAGGTACTGAACCACTAAGCCATGACAGCAGTATCTATAAATGCAGTAATAGCAAATATATAGGAATGAATACAAAGTGGAGCATGACAAAGCAGGTTTTGTGAAGTTGATACAATTCCAAAATGGCCAATCACAGATATGTGCGGGAAAAACGGCCTATATAAGCCCCATAGGCGGGAATACACAGCATAAACAATTGAAGAACTGACTTGCAGCCAGAATGACAGGAGTAGGTGAGGGTAGTTGCTTTTGAGCACAGAGGTGGGGCGTTGAGGAGTCCAGATACATGGCCTGGCTCCTAGTCCACAATCATGAGGCCCAAATCATGCAGGGCCAGGTCCTGTGGGGAGCATATAGGGCTGAGGCGTGGGAACGGTTGGCTCATGATCTCACCAGTGCCACAGGGATTCCAAGGACTGGTGAGCAGGTTCGTCACCACCATGCGGACCTGAAGAGACGCAAGCAGGACCAATTGAACCTTTGGATCCAGGAGGCCCGGCAAATGCCCAACGCCCCACTACTGAGTAAGTTACATGTAATTATGTATGTAAGAAATTAAACTAGCTGATATTATGGAGATGTGTATTCCAATATTACTTCATTTATATTACAGCTGCAGGTGTCCGTTCTGTGAACCGCAGAGCCTATGGCGATAGGCTGGTGCGGTTGCGCCACCAGGCAGGTCAGTAATCCTCTCCCAGTAACTGTAAAGAAATATAAAAGTATGACAGTTAGCAAAAGAGTGCAGTGTAGTCACTAAGTAATAGAATGTGCAAGTAAGAAGTGTAAGAGTGTTTGCAAGTATTGCTTGATTACAAAAGTGTGTTGCAGTCTGTAATCCAAACAGAAAAATTAAAATGTCTGAAATAAAGTCTGAAATAAAGACGCCCCACCTTTAATGTAATAGTACACAACCTGCAGCAGGCTGAAAAGTACAGCTGCAGAAGATGAGCAAATCACATGTGTAAAATATACCCCTATTGAAATACTGAAACATGACAAAAGTGAGACTGCTGGAAAGGATTGTAATAACTACAGGTAAAACATGTCAATAAAGCAAAAAACAACCACCAATATCAACCAGCAAAAAACACAAGGCTGAAGATGGAAAGCTCGCTTGATTGTATCAAATATAAGAATACAAAATCAGCTCCAAACAAATAGCGTAGTATCTTTATTATACGCTTTCGTCAAATGACTTCATCAGAAAACACGTACAGAAATATCAGAGCCCAATATATAGTCCAACACAAACCAATTAATCAATTCATCTATCATTCAATTACCTAATTAAGACCATTTTAGTAAAAAATGTTTAAAAAACCAACAATATGATACCTAAGCAAAAAAATTGTTAATAACATTTTTCTTGATACATAATCTACGATCCTCTAAAAAACATTTGATATTAATGGCATCATTAAGACCGGGGGGTTGGTCGGCCCTTAATTTAATCTGCCATACAGTTTCTCTTTGTTCTATATAATTTTTAAAATTACCCCCTCTTAGGTCCAAATTGCAAACCTCGAGGACAGAAAACAAGAATTTCTTAAAGTTTTGACATTCCTTTGAGTGTTTATATAAGGCATTGGTCTCATCATGCCTTTTAATACTATATAAATGTTCTCGAATTTGAGTCTTTAAGCTCCTTGTTGTCATTCCTATATAAAACCTAGAACATGAAATACAGGAACCTATATAAACAACCCCTCTGGTATTGCAATCAACATATTTAGGGACCTCAAAGGTAGTGTCAAAATTATCAATGGCAATATAAGGACCAACCGCTATAAATCTGCACATGTTACAGTTGTTACATTTAAACATACCTTTGGTATTCTGCCTACATGTGGTGCCAACAAGGTTCTTTCTTTGATGTTCAAGGGCTTTTTTGAAATTATAACTGTTTCTAAAGGTAAATTTTGGTCTATCACCTAATACTTTAGCTATTTCTAAATTACCCTGTAAAATTTTCCAGTTATTTTCTAGTATGCGTCTTATATCAGGACTATGCATACTCAAATCTAATGAACAAACCAATTCATTATCACTTAAATGGCTACCATTCTTTTTGTTTAAAAAGGTCGCTCCATTAAAATCAACCATATTTAAAATGGCTTGAAACTGTGTCGTACTTTTATTTTTAACTTCTTGTAAAATATTGTTTAATAACAATTCATCATAACCTCTATCGACGAAAAGTTTAATAACAAAATCAAATTCTGAAATAAGATCACATTCCCTAGAAGTCATCCGACAGGCCCTGACTAGCTGTCCTTTGGGGATGTTCCTGACTGTATGTTTACAATGACCACTTCTAAAGTGGAGATAGCTATTGGTAAAAGTACTTTTGCGGTGTATACGACTGTGAAACCTATGTTCACATATATCCCACCACAGTTGTATATCTAAGAAATTGACCTTTAGGCCAGTATCACCAATAGTAAATTTCAAAAATTCAACAGTAGAATTTAGTTCAGAAACAAAAGAATATAAAGTGTCATTGTTCCCCTCCAAGATGAAAAATAAATCGTCCATAAAGCGACAGTAAAAAACAATATGAAACCTGTTTCTTAATGTTTCCAAGTGTACTCTTTCCCACCAAGTCATTACTAGGTTGGCGTATGCAGGTGCGGTGGGGGAACCCATTGCCACCCCTCGTTTTTGTCTGAAAAAAGTTTCATCGAATAAAAAATAGTTATTATAAAGTACAACGTCCAATAGTCTACAAATTATTGATACACTGTTAGCCCCATAATAACCGCATTGGGTTAATAATGCTCTAATTGCTTCAATTCCTTCCTCGTGGGGAATACTGGTAAAAAGAGATACCACATCTAAGGTTAGAATAATGAATTTGTCAGGGTCGAAGACTAAAGTATCCATAAATTCCTTTATTTTTGCCAAAAAATGCCAAGAGTCCTGAACAAAGGGTTCTTGAATAGAAACTAATGGACCTAAGGTAGCGTCCAATAAAAGAGAAATACCCTCTGTGATGGACTGGGGTGAAGAGACTATAGGTCTAAAAGGTGGGTTGGTAATATTTTTGTGTAATTTGGGGATCCCAAAAAGGACCCCAATCTTTGGATGTTCGTTAACACAAAAATTGTACATGTCAAGGGTAATTTCCCCTGACATAAATGCCTCATATAGGTGGTAGTGGATCAAACGGTGTCTTTTCTTGATCTCAAACAGAGGAATAACCTCATATTCTTCATCGTTGTTAAGAATATCTAACATTTTTTGTTTATACAAGCTTTGTTCCATTATGACTATATTACCACCTTTATCGCTCTTCATAAATCTTAGTAAATGATTTTTGTCACAAAGTTGTTGAAATGCTATTTTTTCATTTAAAGTCAAATTGTAATTAAAGTGTCTTTTACTAAGAAAAACCTTATCTAGCTCTTTTAAACATAAATCCTCAAAAACTTTCAAGGTGTGTATTAATTGTGGATTGTAGGTGGATGGTTTCCTTAAAACAGTGTTAACCTCTGGGACACTTTGCATTAAATAAGATAAATTAAGTTTCCTGACATATTTTTTAATATCAACAACAGTTCTACTAAAGTTAGCTCTAGTGGTAGGAACAAAATTCAAACCCAACCTTAGAATGTTTAATTCACTGTCAGTAAAAACTGTGTTGGTTAAGTTAATAATATCAAAATTACTATCATTAACAGTAAACAATGAATGTCTCATATCTCTTCCCCTGAAGAGTTGGATGAAAGGAAGGTCCTGCTCCTCGTGAATACTGTTTTCCTGGGCGGAAGGGGGTTCTTCTTGCCTAAAAAAGAAGAAACAGGAAATTCTGCTGTGGACCCTCGTAAAACAGTGTCAGTCTTGTGAACGTTAACACAGTCATCAGTCTCGTTTCCAGTCGAATCCTTATCAGCTTGAACAGAAACAGAACCACTGTCTGTCGCCGTTTCTATATTATGTCCAGAAAAAACATGACTTTTGTCAGCTAATGCTCCTTTACTTAACAAAGGTTCCTTAGTTGTAATCGGTTTGTTACTGTGAGTACCCAAACCCCCAGTAAAGGTAACCGCTTTGGAATTCTGGCCGTAACTAACGCCAGAATTTCGTGTGTAAACTGTTTGGTTACTAGTAGAATAGTTGCTGTTATTTTTATTGTAACCACTAATAAAGTTATCAAAAGCAGTACCTTGTTCGTATGCAGTAACATCGCGAAGCAATTTGGAGTGCTTCCGATTAATGACATCCATAGAATGTTTTTCCACTTCGTCAGTTAAATCGGAAAAGAAATCAGCTCTATGGTTATCAATTAAAGCCCCATTAATGTCATTTTCTAAGTTAGCAATCTCGTCTTTTAGTAAGCGTAACTTAGCTGTGTTGTTGTCGATTAATAGTTGTAAAAACTTTAAACCTGTTTCGTTAAAGAAATCGACTAAACATTTAAACATAGCGTCCCCTTTGTTGACGCCATTGGGGCATTTGAAAAATCTAAGCCCCTTAGGTATAATACTTAGTTCAATGCATCTTTGGAAATAACAATTTTCCAAATGAATGGAACGGTACCTTTTTAGGAGCTTAACCAGAACATCTCTCTTCTTGTTAATTCCTTCTTCATTCAGTACGTACTGATACTGTTTAACATCACTGAAGGGATTAGAAAAATTGTCTAAAAGCGACTTAAAATTACAATCCGGAACATCGCCATTGTTTATCCGCATCGGTCGGGCTGGGTGAACACCACCTGGATATTGTGGGCGAAGATCGTGGTGTTGTTTAACCCGTCCCACTTCAGTTACGTCGACCACAGTGTCCATTTCAACGAAGGACCCGGTTGGACTAGAGGCATTCGCCGCGTTGTTAGTAGTCTCAGCCCTGCTTACAAGAAACTTCAAAGAATTTTTGATGTCCAATAAGGTAATGATGCCATTAATATCAAATGTTTTTTAGAGGATCGTAGATTATGTATCAAGAAAAATGTTATTAACAATTTTTTTGCTTAGGTATCATATTGTTGGTTTTTTAAACATTTTTTACTAAAATGGTCTTAATTAGGTAATTGAATGATAGATGAATTGATTAATTGGTTTGTGTTGGACTATATATTGGGCTCTGATATTTCTGTACGTGTTTTCTGATGAAGTCATTTGACGAAAATGTCAATAAAGCCTAGAAGTAAGTACCATCCTGAATAGTAAATTGAGAACAAGTGAGAGAGTGTGAGAAAGTGTCATGAATCCAGCAATAAAGTAGTAATAACCCCTGAATAAAGTATACTGCAGTCAGTACAGAAAGAAATGCATGTGAGAAGCAAAACCAAACAGCGAAATCTGTTCAGTGTTGCTGCAGCTGGAATGTGTATCCCAAAATCTGGATATGTTGCTCTCAGTCTGCAATATGCAGATAGTATGATTGTCTGATATACCAAACATCCACAGTTGTCTATAGCTATATAAAGCAAATGTAGCAGGATGATGTAGCTGAACAAAGCTAGATATGAATATGTATGAAGAACAATAAAATGTATATTGATGTAGCAGTAACAGTCCTATCACCAAGTTGAAGTAGTTATCATATAGGAAACTGTAGTTAGAACAGTAGTGTGTATATATGTGCAGCTATAAGAAATGTACAGCATATGTATTGGTATTCGAAGGTGTTAATATTATTTTCTTCACCCCACCCTATAACCACATATAACCCATTCCACGTGAAAATGGTATGTGCAATCACAAATAACACCCCTGGACATTTGTCCTGTTGTGTCATAAATATTTGCATGTCCGTTGATGCATCTGCCCTGTTCATACATCCAAACCTGATGGCCTGTTGCCATCAATCAACCCTGCATGTTGTTGGACTGTGTATTGCTGTTCAAATTATGCATGTGTTATGCTCGCTGTTCAATGGTGTGAATATCTGGGTGTTTGGTTAATGGGAATACTAATGCATGCTGTTACAACTAATTGTGAATGGTATTATATGTCACTAACCCAAACTGTCATGACACAATGCAAAACATAGGACGAAAGGGAAGGCGGGTTCCAGCAGACCCACCTCTCCCACCTCAGCTGGCAAGTGCACCTGGCACTAGTGCCCAGTCTGGACCCTCCTCCGGTGGCCCTGTGCCACCTGCGGGTGGAAGCGCTGCAGGGGATGGGGCTCATCCCCCCTCTGCAAGTGTGGCCGGAGGAGAACCACCACTCACCCTCCGTAGCGTCCAGACTGTGGTGCGTAGGGAGATCCAGGACTCTGTTCTTGGGCCCCTACGCCAGCTTGAGGCACAGGTGGCACAACTTACGGGCATGCCTGTTGCCCGGCCTACACAGCCCCAGCACAGCCCCGTCCTGGGCAGTGAAGGAACAGTGGCAACTGCCTATGGGTGGGGATATCAGTTCCACTGTTGCCATCTGTGGGCTCATGGGCTTTGGATATCCAAACCTCCGTCCCCGTCAATTGTGTAACCCCCCCACACGTGTCATACACCGCCCCTGTATGCACCTTGTTTGTCTTGTCTGTTGACCTACCCAACCTACCTCCCCAGCTATACCGACTTCCTTCACCTGACATACCACTCTCACCTGAAAAAAAAAAAAAAAAAAAAGGGCACTCTGTACCCACAAAAAAATTACACCCCATACATAGCTGCCCATTCCGCACACATGTCTGCTGGACATGGAAACTATCAATTACAATTGGCTGTACAACAAGTATTATTGTTGTCCTGACACCTCTCTCAGGGGTGGAAGGTTTCAAATGTCACACCAAATTACATACATATGCACAGCTGTTGCTGATGAAGAAATGGGCAGCTATGGGCCTTATCTACATCCCTCCTGCAAATCCCAAGCTTGTTTCCATACTGTCTTACCCTTTTTGTGACCCCTTTTTCACCACTTTCCTGTCTCCCCATTTTCATTTCTTTCAAAGAAAATAGCGCGGGTGTGCGCCAGAGTAAGCACTATTAGGCGGTTGTAAGCGGATGTGCGCGTGTGTGTGCGGAGCTAAACGCCAGTCCGCCTGCGTTAGCTCCGCGCAAACCAGCGCTAACCCGGTTACAACTGCTTAAAAGTGCCTTAGTCACTCTGATTGACAGGTCCTGTAGTCAGTTCAAAAGCAAAATAAAATCCCACTGTCAGACCCGAACACAGGACCTTGGAAACAGTAGGTAGTTTGTATGACCTACCACTAAGCCATGACTCTTATACAAGAACATTGTGCTAAAATATCAATAGTCAGGTTATGGAAGGGGTGAAGCTGGATAATCCAATGTAATGTCGCTCTGGATAAACTCCAAAATAAAGATCCAAATAAAGCGTACAATATTATAATCCACAAACCAATTTATTGTGACCTGAAGAAGCTACACCTAGCGAAAGCGCTTGTCCGTTGCAATAAATTGGTTTGTGGATTATAATATTGTACGCTTTATTTGGATCTTTATTTTGGAGTTTATCCAGAGCGACATTACATTGGATTATCCAGCTTCACCCCTTCCATAACCTGACTATTGATACTTATTTACTTATACCATTGGAAGGAGTGTTTACCTGCAAGGGGGATTGTCTTTTTACATTGGATTGTGCTAAAATAGATATATCATGTAATAGTAGGAATGAATGTAAAGGGAATATAGGATGTGTAGTACACAAAGCATGTCATTTAGAATTAATGTCAAAACTAGTGGATTTCCATAATAGTAGTGTGTGAACAGAAACAGCCATGCTAGTTGGTAGCTAGTAGGTAATAATGTCAGTTAATGTACATATATAAATGTATGTATATTTACATATATATATATATATATATATATATATATATATATATATGTATGTATATATATATATATATATATATATAGTTGCAGGTGTCATTGTGCATACACACTTACTACAGGAAACAGGAGAGAGGAATGGAGAAATGTGAATCTACAACATAGCCTGAATAATGAGAGAGATACTAACCTTTACACTCACAGAACAGTGTCCACAGCATACCAGCATGGTCCCCGCCCTTACAATCTGAAAGGGCAATGCCTATCTCACATACCCTTTTATAGCACTGTCCTGAAATCACAGTGAGAACTGCAATCAGTACACAACTGGCTGCATGCAATTAGCAAATGCTGGCTTACAATTGGTGTAGAGGCCATCACATGGACCTATGCAGATACCTACAAAAGCATCCTGTAGTAACACTCCACACATGCAATACGTTCATTGCACTGTCTGGAAGCAAAGAGAGAGAGAGAGACAGACAGAGACAGAGACAGAGAGTGAGAGAAAAAAAAATACACACGCTACACACTGAGTCTAAGCTGTCAGCAGTGACAGTAGCAAGCCGTGCCAGCAGCAGCAGGAAGCAGAAGTAGTGGTAACACAACCAGCTGCGACAAACACAGGTAATGTAAAGTAGCAGGTTAATAGTCTGCATACTGTGAACCCTCCAAATGTGTCATAGGTCTGTATCTATAGGTATGTCCATGTGATATGTTGTGTGTACATAGTTCCACCAAAAGGGGATGACTATACATTACATGTCAGTCAGTGTTAGGCCATGATCCTGGCAGCAGTTGTCTGTGCGTTGCCCTCATCAATGGCTGTAGTGACTGTTTTGAAAGGTCAGCCAGGTTCAAAAAGCAGGATCAGCCCATCACAAAGGCAAACTGGCTGGGAACAAGTGTCTGCAAGTACCCAATTTCGCTGTATATGCGTCCCATACTGAATAATTCCATAGCTTAGCAGACCAGGCCAGTTATGCTTATGATGTGGTAGTTCCCAGGGTCAGTAGAGGTGCCTCCTTAGTGGTGTGGGACCACTGTTGCTGTATGCCAGTGTCCAGGTACATATCCTGTAGTACGGCCAAGGTTAAATATCAGTCTTATATGTGGTTGTATGTCCTCTTGGAGTGCACGTAGCACACATCCAGGGATACCATCAGGTCACAGTGATGCTGTGTGTTCTGCTTTGCTGAGGGCGGTCCTCACCTGGACATGTGAGATGATAGGGAGGTTACATTCAGCTGTGATAAGTATTTCAACTTGTGGGGGAGAAGGAGGGGGGTTACGTGCACCGAACCTGTCTGCAAGAATGTTGCCAATATCTGTGTGTTCGGTGAATGTTAAGTAGGTGTGTATTAACTCAGAGCATATCTGAGGCATTTGGTCCATATGTGTAACATAACTGAAGAAGGCCTTGTGGTTATCTATAGTGTTTGTGGCCATTTCCCTCCCAGAGTAAGCCGTGGCCATTGTTATGAGAGACCGTAGCGTATTACCAGTGCTGACCACAGATGCCTTCCCTTAATGTGAATCTGCTCTGTCCTGCAGTAGCCTCCTGCTATTGTTATACAATCTGCCTCTGGCTGGGATCCACTGGACAGGATGCCTAACCTTTGTGCATAGGGTCTGGGTTAGAAATGTGTGTGCAAGTTCCATGCAATCTGTGGGATGTCCGTGGTAAGCATTCGCAAAGGGGTCAGCAGTGTGGGCTGTGGCTTCCACTGGCCCAGTGGGCTGCATGGATACCATCTCAGTCCTAACAAGTGAATAACTGTCTAATCACATACATATCAAAGTAGTCTACTGTGCTGGTGGTGGTGGTGGGATATGTATATCCAGGCCGAGTAACTTGTGTCCACATCATACTAGTGGATGGCGTTCCACATACAGTACCTTGGTATGAACCCCCAGAGTGAGGTTGTGCATTGGACCTGTCGCAGTGTGCTGACCGATAGGGCATGCTACTATGTTGTATGGAATGTGGCAGGTATTGTTGCACAGGTGTTGGCTGAGCACTGATGTCTGGCCATGTACTTGTGTATCCACCACGAGACACACACATGCAACATATGGAGTAGTAGTATATTACTACACTTGAGTATCATGTATAGTATGTGTGCCATATATTGCTGACATAGTCTGCTGATATCCTGTTTGTGTTATCTTCCAGGGAGATGGCACGTCAGCGTAATCCCGCCTACTCTGCAGCGGAAGATGAGGAGATACACCAGAGCCTGGTGCGGGAGTATGACATACTGTTTTCCTGCACCAGCCAGAATCAGCAGGAGAGGGCTGCACTGTGGCAAGACCTTGTCCGTAGGATAAATGACACTGGCACGCATAATAGGACATATGAGCAAGTACGACATCACTGCAGTGATTTAATCAGAAATGTCCATCAGCGTGCGTCGGATATCCACAGGCAACAGGTTGCCACAGGAGGTGGGGTGGCCACACATCCCCCCCTCACCAGACTGGCGGGGCTACTCCTAAATGTTGTGGCTCCAGCCCTGGAACAGCAACAGCAATACACCTGCATCATGATGGAGGCTGGATCCACACAGCAGCACAACATGGAGCGTGCAGGTAATATGCCATATGTACACTTGACTGTTCAGTACACTGTTAGTTTATGCATGTGTAAGGTGTGTCCGTGGTATGTAGCTGTCAACATAGTATGTAATTGTGCATATGTGATATTGGCAATATCAGCAGCTGACGTATGAAAGGCAACTGGTGTACTACTGCACTGTATCATATGCAGTATCAATGGCACAGTTGTGCCCACTGACATTAATCTCCTCATTTCTGCAGGTCCCTCCGGGTTACAGCAAGGCAGGCCATCCATGCTGGTGAGTGTGTTTAACAATACCTATAATAGTCCTGATAGTGCTAGTAATAGTAGTGTAACTCAGTAGTGCTCTGTGTGTATACTGCGGGGTGTGCATGTGTGCATGTGTGCAGGTGTGCCTGTGCCCATGTGTGCATGTGTGCATGTGTGCAGGTGTCCACGTGTGCATGTGTGCCTGTGTCCCCGTGTGCATGTGTGCATGCGTGCCTGTGTCCACGTGTCCACGTGTGCATGTGTGCCTGTGTCCACGTGTGCATGCCTGCATGTGTGCCTGTGTCCACGTGTGCCTGTGTCCACGTGTGCATGTGTGCATGTGTCCACGTGTGCATTTGTGCATGTGTACACATGTCCACGTGTGCATGTGTGCATGTGTCCATGTGTGCATGTGTGCCTGTGTGCATGTGTCCACGTGTGCATGTGTGCCTGTGTGCATGTGTGCATGTGTGCATGTGTCCACGTGTGCATGTCTGCATGTGTGCCTGTGTCCATGTGTCCATGTGTGCATGTGTGCATCACTGGTAACATTGTGTGGACACTGTAAACTGTGTTCCCTGTCTTCCTCCCACAGGTTCTGGTGCTGCTCTGGTGTCCTGCAGCAGGGAACCTGAATCTGGTGCCACAGGTACTGGCAATGATGATATCTGTGTAATGGTACAGGAAGGTGTGTCAGGGTCCGCCATTGGTCAGCCAATTGACAGTACACAGCTGTCAACCCCATCATTGCACACAGTCATCCTGCCAGTACATCCTTTGTCACCAGTGTCCCTAGGTGATGGACAGGATACAGTGGGCATTGACCAGGGTAATGTGGTATCTGTGGCACATGCTTCCCCACACAGCAGCCATGGGCAGGGTCCTGCGATGGTACCACACAGACAGTTGCCCATGGGTTCTCGTGGGAGCATCCATGGGCGTACTGCCTCTGGCAGACGTGCCCAAAGAGGTCTGTCAACCTCAGCTATGTTTCGGGCTGTCATGCAGGCACAGTTGCGTATGGAAAGGTACACCAGACAGGGTCTGAGGGAGCTGAGAGCATGTCGCACAGCCATGACTGACAGTATGCGTGACATCGCGGATGCTATCCGTAATTTCACCGATGTCATAGACAGACGTTGTGGGGACATATTACAGCAGTTCCACAACCAAATGTCCATGAGCCAGGGCAATGGTGTGGGGTTGCGGCGTCGACGTGGCCGTATGCCAGCAACAGCAGCAGCTGGCAGTCGGCGCGGACGACAACAGGCCCATGCACGCCCCCATAGTGCCAGCAGCAGCCTCAGCAATGCTGGGTCTGTGCTGTCATCGGAACGCCCCAGGAGACCACGTGCACATGGCTCTGGACAGTCCCAACAGGGACCTGTGTCCAGTCAACACACTCCCGCTTCTGATGACAGTACCCAGTCTGGCTTAGTACTGGATACGGTCCGTAGCACCCCTGCCAGGCACAGGTACTGTGTCCGTGCCCACAGACACTGATCTGTATGACCTGCCAGGTGCAGTCTGTGGCTGTCCACAAACCCCTGTATATGGCAGCCATGAGGTGGAACTGTGTGCATGCATACACACATGCGAAATGTTAACACCTAGGGCTACCACATACATGCACACACTGCACCAACAGTGCCCCACCCTGTACTGCTGTCCCTCACCAACACACATACACACACATGTCAATTGGTGGTATCAGTGGCAGACTCAGGCATACCTAATTCACACCCTGTGCATATGATGACACTGTGCCACCTCCTGCAATCTCCAACATCATTGCGGGAACAGGTAAATACGTTGCTGATGCACAGGGTGACTACATAGAAGTGTATTAGTAGTATCATGTTGGTAACAGTACAGTGTGCTGATATGACTGTGTGTATATCCTAGCATGCCTGATGCAGTAACCGTATGACTGTCCTGAATAGTTATCTGCACCCATAGTACGTACCAAAGTGTAACAGCTGCACATTATTGCATGCCGGTGGTAAGGATGTCAACAGATAGCCACATACATGGGTAGCACAGCGGGGAAGCTAATGCAAGTAGTGATATGCAATGATGGACATGTACAGTAATGGTGTCAAGTTGCCCACAACGACTATGCAATGTGGATGTTTGCACATGTTGATATGTGTGCAGTACCAATGTAATCCAAATCACAATTAACTATGACATAATATCAGTTCTACCATGGGCATCTGCGCTGTGCATTCCTGGGAACATGTTGATAGTGCCTACATATTTGCACTGTTACCTACTGTTAGTGTTACCCCTTCTTTGTTGTACAATGAACTACTTCCAACCCTGCTTACTGTAGCTTTGTCTGCATGCATGTTCGCTTGGGGTTCCCTGGAACACTGCTTCCACTTGCAATGCAGAGTTACAGTGCTTCTGTGGACTCCTAGTGACATCTGCATAGCGTACGATACGTATGTCAAGTTTACACATGACAGAACATCACTGTCCGTCCTGTTCGCATGTACATTGCCTGTGACACATTGCACATGTCTTACCTGGCATTTACCCACGTGTGCAGTCATATATGCCAGTGCTGTGAAACAGTAGCAGTACACCCACACATACACACCTTCAGTATGTTGTTCCCCATTGGCACTATGTGTTGGTACTCACCATGGCAATCACACTACTAGGGTAGCATGTGCAAAGGTAACCTGTGAATCACCTCTATGGTCCAGTTGTGGTTTATGTGAGTCATGCAGCAATGTCACAGCTGCCACATGTATGCAGTCAACCATCACCCTTGGCCAGGAATGTACAACACATGTGTGGGATGCCACCACATAGCCAATCTGGGGACTGAGCTCTCTGAACCCAGTAATGCCATACCCTGTCAGGTGGCATGTCATACTACAGTGACTACAATACCAGTCAGACATAGACATGCACTGACAGCAAGCTGAACACACTGGGGCATACGTGGGGACTCAGAATAGCATCCTGCCTGAGCATCACACACCTCCACAGCTGGCACACAGGCATATGTTACGTCGGAACAGAGCACATGCCACACATGGCACACACATCCCGTGTGCCACACACTCACAGCCTGTAGGGCTACACAACACACCTGCTACAGATGTGTCAGGTACCTGTCTTGGGCGCTGCAGTGGGGTCCCGCTCAACAGGCTGTATATGGTGAAGGTCACAGTGATATGCCTCAGGGGCACTATGGTCCACCACAAAACACATGCATACAGGTCAGTCAGAGGCATGGATACATATGACTCAGTCATTGACCATGCCACTATGGATGACCTGAGACATACCTCCCTGGACTACATGATAGGGAACATAGAAAGGATCTCTCAGCATGTGGCACGGGCCAGTATGAGCCTGATCTTGGTTGCCATCATACCCTCACCAGGTATGCTACCACTATATGTAGGAAGGGTTTTGTATGTCTACATTCTGCTCAGTCTCCAATGTAATTCATAGGGTATCCGCTGGCTTTCAACGTGTGCTTACATGCTAGGGAAGCCACAATGATGTGCAAGGGGCAGCTTGCATGTGACACCCATGGCCCAATGTATATTGGCGAAGCTCCTTGATACACACATACTGCCTTATGCTGCAGGACATGGATTACATAGCCACCTCCGCGGGTATCACACAGGTTAGGACACTAACAGTGCTGCTACACACCAGCAGTGTACACCGCAAGATGCATGCACTGGACACTGTCCTCAGCACGGTGAACTGCAATGTCTGTGCAGTACCAGAGTCCTGATTCATGGCTCACAGGTGCAACCCATCACTGCCAGGTTATGCCTCATACCATGCCTGTCGTCCCCTACACATGTAACACACATGGACAGGGGGGGTGGTATCCCAAGGCACCACAGATACACACACCTCCAGGTTGTTGGCACAGCACAAAGCATCAGGGCCTATTCATGTGCAGCTAACAGTGTGACGGACTGCCGTCTGGTTCATAGCCTGGCACACACAACCCTCCCATACACAGGAAAACCACCTATCCTCCATAACAACACTGGCAATATGACAGTCTCAAGAACTGTCTTTATATGGCTGGACTGCATCCAGCCAAACATTGTGCGATAGCATTACTGTAGCTACAACACACTAGTTGAAGGGTTCCCAGCATGTGGTCACTGAATTGCAGTGGAATGACATGTTACCACTCCCACAACAGGTGGGAACATGCAGCACCTGTACATCGACTACATGTAGACTATATGGCCCAGACCAGATGTGTATCCCCTGCTGTAGGTATTTTACCATATACACCCACACTGTATAGACACATACAGCGTGCAGCCCCTGCACAGTAAGACACAGTCATATTGTTATGCATTGCAAATACCATTTATCCACTCGAGGCATGTGTCAGACATGGTAACTACTGCAGGTCACAGGTATTTATGTGTATGTGTCACACACATACATCATGTGTGCAATGCCATTGCTGGTTTAGGCAATGGCATGCATTGTTATGCACAAAGACCCACACAAGGTCATAATGTGTGACACAACCACACCTGGCAGTTGTGGGTTACCAAAACATACCTATCTGTACTCTGACAATGGCAATAGACCCAGTAGCAGAGTGCACTATTGGCATTACTGGCCAACTAGCCCTGTTTGGCTGTGCTGATAGTGTGGTGACATCCCCTGTGTTTACTGGGGGAATATGCAGCATCTGGTGTATTGTAGTATTTGCCAAAAGGATCTGTTCTCTCACACTTGCATTTATACACACCCTACTACCCCCACACACACACACACACACACACACACACACACACACACACACACACACACACACACACACACACACACACACACACTTGTCATTTGCTGGATTCATACCCCTACTTAACTAAGTCACGACACATGAGAGAGAGAAACGCATTAGCGAAGTGCACTATTTGGATTACTAGATGGTTCCTCTTCTCTGGCTGTACTTATAGGGTGCTGACATCATCAGTGTTTTGAAAGGGTAATGTGCATCAGGTAGTGTGATCTCCTGATTGCCAAAACTAACATGTTTTTCATACAGACTTGCACACACACAAACTCCCCACATCCAAACACACACACACTTGCAGGTTTCAAACCCCTACCTAACTAAGTTATGACACTTGAGAGTGACGCTGTAGCAGATTGCGCTATTCGGATTACTGGTAGATGTCTCTTCTCCAGCTGTATGTATAGGGTGCTGACATCATGACTGTTTGGAAAGGGTAATGTGCATCATGTAGTGTGACCTCCTGATTGCAAAAAAGCACATGTTTTTCATACAGAATTGCACACACACAAAGTCCCCACATCCAAACATACACACATGCCATTTGCAGGTTTCAAACTCCTACCTAACTATATTACGACACTCGAGAGAGACGCATTAGCAGAGTGCGCTATTCGAATTACTGAGAGGTTTCCCTTCTCCTGCTGTACTTATAAGGTGCTGACATCATCCGTGCTGAGATAGGGGAATGTGCATCCTGTAGAGTGCTTTCACAGTTGCCAAAAGGGACATCTCCCTCACACAGACTTGCACACACACTAACCCCCCTCCACACACACTGGGCAGTTGCAGGATTCAACCCCCTACCTAACTATGTTATGACACTCGAGACGGACGCATTAGCAGAGCACACTAGTCGCATTACTGGGAGGTTTCCCTTCTCCTGCTGTACTTATAGGGTGCTGACATCATCAGTGTTTAGAAAGGGGAATGTGCATCCTGTAGTGTGTTCTCCTAGTTGCCAAAAGGGATATATCTTTCATACAGACTTGCACACACACTAACCCCCTCTACACACACTGAGCATTTGCAGGATTCAAACCCCTACCTAACTATGTTATGACACTCGAGATGGACGCATTAGCAGAGCGCGCTATTCGCATTACTGGGAGGTTTCCCTTCTCCTGCTGTACTTATAGGGTGCTGACATCATCAGTGTTTAGAAAGGGCAATGTGCATCCTGTAGTGTGTTTTCCCAGTTGCCAAAAGGGACATTCCCCTCACACAGACTTTCACACACACAAATCCCACACAAACACACACACACTGAGCATTTGCAGGATTCAAACCCCTACCTAACTATATTATGACACTTGAGGGAGACGCATTAGCAGAGCGCACTATCCAAATTACTGGGCATCTGTTCTGCACCTGCTGTATTTATAGGGTGCTGACATCTTTATTTCTGCAGAGGTATGTACGTGTAGTACTACCTGTCAGGTGGGGGATAGCATATAAATGCATTTGCAGCCACCTAAGTCAGGGTCAGATATGCACATCGCACTGGCAGGTTATGTTCTATACCATGCTTTGTGACCACAGGACCTGTAACACACAACACAACCAGTCCAGAACACCACACCCACATCCAGGACACACACTTAGCTTCCATTCCAGTTGTTAACATCAGGTACAGGCATATTGTGTGTGAGAACTACTCAGGCCTCTACCACTTTACCCTACAGCCACTACAATTTGTGGGTCCATGTGCTATGGCAGAACCACACACCACAGCCACATGGGGGAATACATATTGCACCTGTCCATCTGCAACATGGATACTCACTGTTCCACACCAGAGGTAGACCACCATTGTTGATATCTGACCATACCCACCTTTCCCTGGACATCCATATCCCATCTCCACCCCCAGGCAAGGTTGTCACTGCACACAAACTGTATTTAGCACAAGCAGACTCTACACTTGTGAAGAGTCTGCTTGTGCTAAATACAGTTGGTGTGCAGTGACAACAACTGTATTTAGCACAAGCAGACTCTACACTTGTGAAGACTGGGGTGGACGACTTCAGAGGACCCATGCTGGGGGGACTATACTGGCCACTCAGCATAATCCTTGACAATTGCATTCTATGAGCATGTGTACGGTTTGCATTGATCATGCTATCCCACATATACCCATGACTGCTCCACAACAAGACACCTGTCAGGTATACACCAGCCATATATGAGCCGTACAACAGACAGAGTGAGCTAATACATTGCAGAGCTGTAGCCCACAGAGGGAGGACATCTGTGAACAGTTCCAGCACGGCACTTCATTCACACATAATCATCACAACACAGTGTTGACAGTGGAATTGTCCAGAGAATGCAGATAGGGCTCCCCTCAGTCTGTTATTGACGGCCACTTACTGTTAGAGATCCTCAGCAACCCTCTTCCAGCACACACCGACAACATGGCTGTGGCTTAGCACATTCAAACCCTGGGATCTCCACTGTGCCCCTGCTTGACAGAGGCACAGCTCACTAGCCTCACACGTTGCCTTATTTGACCTACTTTACAGTGGCACAGTAGCCTACTGTACTGGGGATGCAGATGCCAAGCACACTCTGGCTGAGCTGTCATTCCCTAGGGCAACAAGCCTAGTATTGACCTCTACACCGATATGTTAAATTGTCAGATGCACAATATTTGTTGCGCTGTTCTACTGTTTGCAGGTCTTTATTGCCATAGCATTCCCTGTTCCTATGACCAACTTGTGTATCTGTGGAAGATGTTTGCATATGACGGCGATCCACTATATCACTTATGTCTCTGTAGTCATTTACTGTGTGCAATGGGCAGATTGCTGTGTTGTGGTTGGTTCCTGGAATGACACGTACAAATACCAGATATGTGTGGCCAACTGCTAAACGGAGATATGGCCTAAGTGTGTGAGCATGCCCAGTTCAGCCTTTCCATGGCATGTTGTCTGACATATGCCTCATTTATCAAAGTGTGCGAGCATGCCCAGTGTGAGCTTTCCATATGTTGCACTCTGAAGTCCACCACATATTTGGGTGTGTGTGAACTTCAACAATATCTCACGTTTATGGTTGTGTGTTGGGTGTCATGTTGTGTACTAACTGGCCAACTGCTTCATGTCTGCCACAGCAGGGATTATACTGTGCCTGCAGGGATTGCATGGGATACTTTGCAGACAGTTGTCAACATACTTTCATAATGACCTAACACTGTAGTACCGTATAGTGTACTGGTTCAGTACTTTCACTGTGGTGGACAGTATCCTGGGCTTTAGTCCTATCACTGCTTGACATCTTCATAGTGAGCACAACAGACTGTGTAGGGGCCAGTTGTGCACATATGACCATGTTGCATTATGTTCAGATATGGACTACCTACAATAGGCTCGTCCAACATTGGTAGTGTATTCCACAACATGGGTGGACATTGGCAAACACTAGCGATGTTCCCTAGGCCATTTCTGATGCTAGTCACAGGGTGTGTTTGTCCTTCGACACACATTGTAACTGGAGTTTGCCATGACATATGTCATGGTTAGTATACTGTGCCTCCGTCTACCTCTGACATAACAGTGATACCCAGGGTTAGCCTACCATCTCCCATCCACTCATCAGGATTCCTCTTGAGGGGTGTCGATAGGTGACTCTCTGGCTGACCTGTACCGTGAGTTTACTGAAGAGTGGGGTGCCTTCTGTGTTATGGATCATTCTGTACAGCTTGTCCTATGTATGTCAGTGCTAGGGTTCAGGTCTCTCATGTGCATAGCTCACTGCCATTCAGATTGTACAAGGTGCAGCATGTTCATTGATTCCAGGTTGGACATGGCTTCATACATCAGGCCCAGCTTGCCTGTAGCTGGGCAGTATGGCAGTGTGTGGGGCTGCAGTTTGTTTACTCAGGCAGCACATGGCATCTGTTCATGCTCTTTGCTACTCCTGGTGGGGTACTGTTGTGGACTTTACAGTTGATGGAGGTGTCTGCTGAGGTATATCCCACAGGGGCTATTGTAGTCAATTGTGACGCTGATGAAGGATGACTGCAGAGCCACAGTGACCTCCCCTTATCTACATCTGCCAACCTTCATGTTTGGGTGGGTATATAGTATGTTTCTGCGAACACTACAGCCACATGTTTGTCCAGTGCAGGATATCTATCACCTTTCGTCCCCAGGTCTCTCATTACATGTTAGGTACGTCATGGGTTAACACCTGTGTGGTAATTTGTGGGCACTTACTGTATATCCACGGTGGTTGTCTATACACAGTTCTGCAATTAGCTTGCTGACATGGCTATGGCTCCAGTTGTCTGTTTGTAGGTGGCCCTTTTGTGGGTTGCTTGTGTCAGCTGGGGGTCGGATATGGTGGGCTGTTTGTACTCCTCTGCATACATGTTCAGTCACAGTCCTTCCATGTTGGCCTATATCTATGGGACATATATACTGAATGGGGGGGGGCCCAGGACCAGGCCTTGTGGGATGCCACTCATATCTGCTTTGTAGTCTGACATGGATGCAGCATGTCTGACCATGTCAGTTCTGTACTTGGTCTGGTTTGCAACCCCTCTACTGACATAGGGGTTTATATTTAAGCTGGTGAACATATCCATACTGAACTCGTAGGGTATTGTCTAGAAGCATATGCACGGTCCAGCTACGCTGTGTGGACCACATTGCCCTCATCAATGACCTTAATGACTGCTTCAAATGGGTCAAACATGTTTAGGGGCAGGATCTGCAGTTACGACAGCCACACTGTGTAGGGTCCAGTATCAGTAGGTCCAGAATAGCTTTCTGTCTGCGGTACATACTGATCCTTTCCATAGCTGTGCAGACCAAGCTTGTCAGGATCCTGGGGTGGTAGTTTGCAGTATCCATTCAGGCAACACCTTTGTTGTGAAGGACCACTGTTGTTGTACACTGCTCTTTGGGTACATATCCTGTGGTAAGGCTGACATTGGGCAGTAGTGTGATTTGGCATTCTATTATTCTTGGAGTCCATGTTGGCCTCAGCCCAGGACACCATCACATACCTTTGCTGCTGTGTGTTTTGCTTTGCAGATGATGGCTGTTACCTCAGCATCTGCAATGTCAGGGGACCAGCAGTCTGCTGGGATAGATATTTTGCATTCTGGGGGGGGGGGTGCACTGCACCTGTCAGGTTGTATGTTAGCAATATGTGTGTGTGTTTGGTATGTTGTTTGTAATATCGGTGTGATTTGGAGCATATCTGTGGATGCCCAACATGGTTCCTACCATCAGTTAAGTAAGCCTTGTAATTATCCTTAGTGTCCAGTACAATTTGTATCTTCATAGGTTCATGGGTTCATACTAGGCTATCCACCCTAGGGCATTAGTAAGCCTAGCCAGAGTGTGTGTGTCTTTCGCCGCCCCTTGCTATGTGACTATTATGGCCATTTATGAATTTCTTTACTGTGCCTCTGTCTGGTTGTGACACAGTGAAGACCCCCAGTATACATGTACGATCATCCATCCACTTGGCAATATTCCTGTTGAGGGGTGTCAGTGAGGGGCTCTGCCTAACATGGATTGGGATCCTGTTTCTGGGTGTGGGGAGCCTCTGGGTTATGTATCTGTCCCTGCAGCACATCCTATTTCATTATGTGTTGAGGCTGACATCTGTCACTCTCACAGCTCCAATGGCTTTGATTTCCTGTGGTGGGGCATGTCCATTATTCCTGTGTTGGACATGGCCTTGTACAACAGACATACAATGCCTCTGTGTAGGCGGTCTGTGACTGCATTCAGCTGGGGTGTCTACAGCCAGGCAGCATATGACATATATTTCACACCCTTTATCCTCTTGGTGGGGTAACTATGAGGTCTTCCGAACGGCTGCAGGTGTCACGTACAGTACATCCCATATGAGTCATTGTACTAGATTATGGGTCTGATAAGGGAACAGTACAGCGGCACAGTGACCTCTGTTGATGTAGATGTGAATCCTTTCATGATCCGGTGTCCAATATCGACAATCTTCCTAGCCACATTGGCATTGTGAGTGTCACATGACAGATTACTGTCAACTTGTATCCCTAGGTCCCTGATTACTCCTTGCATACATAATGATTTGCCACCTATGTGGTAATTTGTGTGTACCTTGTCTGGTATTTGGTGGGACATTCATACTGTCCAGTGTCTTCAGGATGTCTAGGTGGAGTTCTTGTGTGTGAGAGTGTGGTCTGTCGCATTTTACAGATTGTACAGCAGTTTTGACTACACTTAGGTGCACATGGGTGGTCTCCGCTGCTTTGTGCATTGTCAGTTACCTGGCCGTATGGGTGTCTGTGCTGCATATGGATACTCCCCCTCCTTTGATGTTTTGGTCCAGGTGTTGGGGCCATAACGCATGATATGTAGTATAACCTGGTAGTGCTGGTGTGCTATCACTAGGCTTGCAGCAGGCTTCTGTCACTGCACAGACATTGATGTTCTCCATAATGGGAAGTGCCTCAGGGGCATGCATATTGCAGTTTACACATCTGGCATTGGTCAGCATTACCCTTATGTTTCTTACCACTTATGTTTTCTAGGGTGGTGGGTAGTCTTTTTGGCCTTGCCTACATACGGCTCTATGGAGGTGGTAAAGGCCTTATCCAGTATCCAGATGCACAGGGGTAACAGGTGCAAGCCATCCCTGGAACAGCAGCATGGCTTGTCATGCTTGACATCTCAAGCAGACAGACATTACACCCTCTTGGACTGACAGCTGTAACTGTGCCACCTGTTAAACATGATCATTCTGTGTTTGTATTGTGGCATCATTCTTGGTGAGGGATAGATGCTGCACACGGCCAGTGTCATACCGGCCTGGGGTACATACTCAGAGAGCTCATCCATGTCTCTTTTCATGTAGACCAGGGAGGTACATCTCAGGTCATTCACACCAGCATGGACATTGAGTGCATCATATTTCTGCTTGCTTTGGGGTGACCTGCATACTTGTGTTATGTGGCATATTGTGGCAGCCTACAGGCAGCTTACTCTACCCTTTCCCTTGTTCAGTCTGGTGAGTGGGACAGCAGTGTGTCTGTCTATACAGACACCTATTACAACTGTATCAGGCATGTTGTTTCTCCTTCTGGCCTGTGACTGTTTGGCACACCAGCTTTGTGTACTATGCGTTGCATGTGCTATGTTTGGAGGTTGTGGTTGCTTCTGATCTACTTTGGAGGCTTCTGTTGGTGTGGTGTGTTTGTAATTAGGGCCTCCGGGAATGTTTTTCTGTGTTTATGTGTTTGGTTTACAGTTGTGGTAGGTCTATGTGGGACTGGGTTTGTGGTGTATGTGGTTACCTTCTCCTCCTGACTAGTTTTGACAGTACTGAGTTGGGGGAGCTCAACCTCCGGTTTGGATACATGGTTGCATCTATCACATATATTTGTATTTATTGGGGGGAGTTGTGGTTGTCTGTGTACTTGGGACAGGTGTCACATTGCCCCTGGGTTCACAGATTCTACTTGTTGTGGCTGGACTTAGTGGATTGTATGTGTGGACATATGTTATTGCCATACTGCTGATCAGTGATTACTTCCCTTTTTATGCTTGCTCTATCATGTGGTAGCTTCCTCATTCTCTTGCATGGTTTGGTAATGGCTGGAGTCCAGCATGCCAGATGCCTGCGTGTATGGCATTGTGTCTTGTTGTTATTTGTGATTGCATATTCCAAGCATTCCTGGCTGTGTTCATGGAATGCCTGTATAACATGTTCTGCGGTGTGTCCCATATTTTGCACTTGCACAGGGCCTTTCGTGGATTCCACATCGGTTTGGAGGGCTGCAACCTATGCTTTACACATGTTTTTCACTGTGGTATTCTGGCCAGGGACTGGGG
Organism: Protopterus annectens; assembly: GCF_019279795.1. Lineage (NCBI taxonomy): Eukaryota > Metazoa > Chordata > Ceratodontiformes > Protopteridae > Protopterus > Protopterus annectens. The sequence goes on from NC_056745.1 coordinate 936,657,752, forward strand.
TCGGGATGTGTATATCCAGTGTGATTACTCTATGGTCTGGTCTTACCAGTGAAGGATACACTTCTCATCTTGCCATCCAGTACACATGTTGTTGATTATCACATCCAGTATGCTTACCCCTCTTGTGGGAGTGGTACGTTGTTCCTGGGCATTTTGGTTTATGGATTCTGGGAACTTTTCTCCGACTGTGTTGATGCTAGTATAATGCTCCCGGTGTATGTCTGGGTATTTTCAGTCAAGCAATATAATGAGGTTTGGGGGGCTTGATATATTCATGCATTCCAACATAGGCCAGGTGCTGTTCCTGGTATTAGGACAGTAGTCTGCAGCAGGCTATATACTGGGAGGCGGTTTTAGCCATTGGTATTTGACCATGGCTAATCCATGCTGCTTCTTGTTGTGGTACCAACATAGGGGTGTGGTTATCCTTGACATTTATTGCTAGTCACCCTCCTTTTGTAGCTTGTTCCATGTTTTGCGCTGTACAGCACAGTATGAGGTGTGACCTGGTAGTGTTAGGGTGCTGATGTGAGCCTTGACCCAGTTCTCTATTACAGGACTGATATCTACATTCTCCATACTGTGTGCGTTTACACTGCACACATCTTGCTGTTTAGACTTCTGGCATTGGGTAGCATTACATGTAGGTTCCTATCCTTTGTGGTACCTATGAAGGTGGGTTTGTGTTTTGAGACTTACCTATTCAGGGCATGCTGTGGGTACTGACAGCCTTTGCCAGTATCCATGGGGCATGGACTGATAGGTGCACGCCACCCCTATCAGGTGGTGTATCTTATCATGCTCCGCATGTCTTCCCAGCCTGAAACACATTGGCTCCCCTTTGACTAACTGCATTACTTCAGCCAGTTATGTCACTTGATCATCCCATCATCATTTTGTGGCTTCATGCTTGGTGAAGGTGGATGTTAGTCAGGGTGCTCAGGTGTGCATATAGTACATGGTGTTACATTACTTAACACATGGCATTCATGCCTCAGGTGGTGCTGTAGGGCTGCCTCTGTCGGATGCACATATTACACTCCCTGTACATGTTTGTGAGCAGGTCATATCATTTTAGGCATCCCTGTTATTATTTGAGTGAGTCAGAGGGGGTATCATTCCCAGGGTTCCTACTGAGCCAGTGTATGTGCTATGCGTTGCCTCTTTGCCAAGGCCAGGGCATAGTGGGCACGCCTCCTTCTGCCTACTGTGGCAGGCTCAGGTTGTTCCTCCTCCGAGTCACGCTCTGCCTGTGATGGCCTTGGCAATGGTGGGGGCTGTTTGGCCCAGCCCTCTGCTGGTCCTGCTGCAGCTGTTTTCGCAAGATCATATTATGTAGCATAGCACATACCATGACAATTTGGGTACATGTAGTTGGTGTGTACTGCAAGGCTCCACCAGATGTGTCCAGACACCAGAACCGTGACTTCAGCAGCCCAAACACACGCTCTATTACATTACGTGTTTGTGCATGTGCCTCATTATGGCGTTCCTGTTCAGGTGTGTGTGCATTTCTGATGGGTGTCATCAGCCACGGCTCCAGTGCATAACCTGCATCCCCCACTAGGTGTCCGTGTGGGATGTCCCCATTGGCAAATGTCTGGTACAGCTGCGTCAAATGCCAGATGTGGGAATCATGGTAGCTCCCAGGGCAGCCAGTACACACATTCATTATTATGCCCTGGGCATCATACACGACCTGGCAGTTGATGGAGGGGAAGCCCTTGCGGTTAATGTAGGCCCTACCCCGCGCACCGGCTGGTGCTTTGATGCGTATGTGCGTGCAGTCTATTGCACCCTCTACCTCAGGGTATTCCGCTATTTGCTGGAAGAGATGCATATTGCTGGCCAATACCTCACGGGCATTGGGGAAATATACATGATCACCGACATGTGCTGACATGGCATCCAGGAACTGGTGCAGTACCCTGGAGGCTGATGCCTGTGATATCCCCATCATATCACCAGTTGGTCTCTGGAAGGTACCTGTTGCTAGTATTCTTAGGCCAACACATACCTTGGTTTCCACTGGGATGGGTTCCCCTCTGTTGGTTCTGTGTGTGAGGCGTGGCCTACACAGCTCAACTATTTGCTGCAGGAGCTCTCTGTCCACTCTATAGTGCTCTACTATCTTCAGCTCATGTAACCCATGGTAGGTGACCCTGGGCCTGTACACTCTTCGCCGTCTCCTCACTGTGGGTTGTCTGGCACCATCTGCATTGTCACCACCCTCAGCAAGTCGCCTATGTCTCATTATGACAGCTATGGCAGCCCCTAACATTTCTGCTCTGAGTGAAGCTTTTTCAGTTTTCACCTCTATTAGCTTACTCCTGTCTTGCAGTGTCTCTTGAGAGAAACATCCTGCACTGCTGTTTGCAGAGTTTTAAGTGCTGGGCTGGGCTACTATTCTGCCTGTGTAATTGCCTGCTTCCAATTGTTTTCACCTGCTAGCTTCAACAGTATTCCCTGCTAGATTCCTACTAATTCTGTTGCTTCCTTTTTCCTTTCTGTTTCCTCAAGGGGGAGCAATGTGCATACCAGCAGAAACACGCTCACAGTGGCTTACACGCACGGTTCAGAATCTACTTAGTCGGGTTAAAACACGAGCACACCAGCACAAACAGTCTTACAAGTCTGCCAACAGGCTCCCACATACTCAGTTTGCCCTACACACATGCACACTAGTGCAAACAGTGTTAAACATCTACCAACATGCTCCCACATGCTCAGTCTGCCTTACACGCGCGCATACTGCCCTACTCGCACATTCATGGCGTGCACACGTGCGCATGCACGCCCAGCAAGAAACTTTAGTGTAAGTAACAGTGTACACCTTCCATTTCTTGACTTTCCCAGACTTATCTTGTGGCACTCCTCTTTCCCTGATCTGTGTCTGTTACACTGACCTCCAATGAACTGCATTTCTTTCTACCATTCCCCCCTGTGATGTCACCTATCTCCTACTCTATTTCTCCCCCTTATGTATCTCTTACACTACTCAGACTGTGCTCATTTGCTATGTGACTGTGAGATTCAGTATCCTAACCCTCATTTACATGAGATTGCCTACTAATGCTTAGTTACATTTCTTACACTCAGCTTCCCCCCTTAGCAACCACTACACGGTGGCCATGTTGTTTTTGGTCTGCTGGTCCCTGCATTGTCATTCCATGTATTGCATAAAACCCACATTTGTGGGTTTATAACCTTTATTTTTATGTTTTATACAGCGCAGCCCGTTTGCGCGGGGCTGCGCTGGATTTAAACATTATAAAAAAAAAATTATATTTTTATTATTTTTGCATCGGGTTACCTTGCCAATGGCCACATATTTGGCCACTGGCATGCTGCCTGATACATATGCACCCTTTATTTAGAGCTGACATGGCTCCGTTGTGAAATTTGCAGAAACGTACTCAGTTGTCAACTGAGTACATTTCTGCAGCTAAAACGTCTCTTACACGGGCTGGTTTCTGCTTCGTGGATCGCTAATATACCTCATTTGCATACCTTTCGGCTGCAAGTGAGGTATTTAGCATGTCCACGCCCAGTCCGTGTAAGAGACGTTTTAGCTGGTCTCTTACACGGAGTTTAGGGCTGTTCCTGGATTGCGAGGCTTGCATGGAGTGTTACACGTCTCTTACACTCCGTGCAAGCCTTCGTGAATCCTGCCCCTTGTCTGTTTTCTGCTACAGTGCAGCATTTATTTAGTTCCTGTATTTATCTGCATTTAGGACATTTCTGTATAACTAATGAGCCCATATGACTTTTTATTTATTCATGTATTCTTTTGTTTTGGTCGTGTGCAAATTCTAAGTACAAGAGAATAATATTGGATGATTCCAGGAGACTAAAAATGTAGCTTCCCTGTCCATAAAGACAAATCATATTTGGAATAGGTCATAGCCTGAGAGCTACAACAAAACTGCAAACAGGCATAATGTGTTACTGTGGACATAGGTTAATAAAGTTGTATCAGTAACTATTATCTGATTCTGACATAAAAACTGCAAACTGCGGTGTACTCATTGTAGCACATGGAAAATGAATGGAATCACAGTGGATTGTAGTTAAATCACCAGCTGGAAGGGACTGGGATTGTTGTTAAAGTTTTAAAGTGGTTTATATGTAAATATGAAAGAAATCCATCTAAAAATGTAATAAGCAGAGTTTCAAATAAGAGAGAGTTTTCAGCACTGCCATCTAAGAATTCCCTAAAGAAATCCAAACAGCTCGCTTAACTGATATTTATTTCTTTTGGGAGCTACACTGCTGTCTTAAAAACTGAACATTCAAATCAAAAGGCTACAACAACAGAGCACCACATTTTATATTCTGTTTACAACTTAAATAAAGAAAAATTTGCTTAGCTGAAAGCAGCAAATACAAAATGCCAAGAGATACATTTTAAATAAAAGAGAGCTGATAACAAATGAAATTTCCTTTTGAGATACTGTTTTGCAAAACAGCTGACAATCAACATCTGTGTGTGCACGTCTTTCCACTGCAGATGCAAAGTGAATCATTGATTTATAAAAGCATCAGACCACAGATGAAAGTTACACTGTACTGAACAATTACAATCACACAAAAAAACTCTAAATGAGCAGTGCAAAGGGCTTCTGATATCAAGAATAACCAGAGCAGGAAACACTGTAGGCAGCTGGATAGCTTATAATAATGAATGCACAGCACATTATTAGTTACTGAAGAAGCCCAAAGGTAGCCTGACGCTTGGAAGCACCAACATATAAACAATCACTGGGGAACTGATGCCCTATAAAGATCAGAAAAAAACTATGGGGTTTATTACTGTGATCTGAACTCCTCCCTTGCACTCAAAATGAATTTTCTATAGACACCTGAAGTTCTATGAAGCACTAGCATTATACTAACAGTCGTAGGGTTTTGTACTACAAGACAGTTTTACTCTTAAACAAAACCCATGGCTTTGGTGTGTAAGATAAACTAGCTTACACCCTCAGAATGACTGAACAAGTTTTCTTCATTAAGATCCTTTTAGCCTTGTGACCTGAATGACCAGGGTACTGTCACTTTTCAAGAGAGAAAGTTGTTGATATAGGAATATCCCCATCCTTAGAATGATATATTTACCAGGCAAAAGATAATGCAATTTAGATAATGTACTGTACACTGAAAACAAAAAACGATGAATGCAGAGTTCAGTACTACTTGTAACCCATTAGCGTTCACTGTTTACATATCTGGAAGAACTTGAGTACTGAGCAGATTGTACCTCAAAATATGATTTGCAAAATAGTGACATCTCAAAACACTGGCAGGAGTAGAAATGCAGCAGTTTTTTTTTTCTTTTTGAAACTAACTACCCTCTTCTTCTCTTACTTAGAATACCCTCCTCCCAGCAACCGTGTTAGTCTAGATATATACATAATGTAAGAGCTTTCAACTTGTGGGGAAAGGAGACATGATCTTGCTCAAAAAGTTCTGCAATTTTACAGTTAGTATAGCCATAATGTACAACTAAACCACTATCACTGAATATACATTTCTGACTAATTCTGACATAAGCCAACTTGACTGAACCCTTTGCTTCCCTGACTAACACTAGTCATTTATCTATCAAATGCTGTTTGCTTGCACAGGAACACTTAGCATACACATGCAAGTAGATCACTAGGTACACAGTTACAGGACAGCCACCTGTAAAAACTGAAACAAAAAACGCTGACATCTTGATATTTTCTGCAATACTGTTGGTGTCTTTCGGCTTTTCCCGGTTAGGGGTCGCCACAGCAGAACTCCGGTCCGCTAATGATTGGCAGTTGATTTTTACGTACCGGCTTTCCAGGCCTGACGCACAACCTTCAACAAAGGTACGCCCATTCACACGTCTCCACGCAGAAGACGCTAAATCACTACAAAATATTAGTACGGCTTCTGCATTTAAAATCTTTGATTGTTCTTTTATTTATAATTTTAAACTACATTATATTCATTTTATTCAATGGTTGTAGCTAGAATTTCTAATCCTTTCTTCCCTGTCCCTTTCAAATAAAATTGAAACAGAAAAACTGTCAAACTGTTGAAGCTGCTCATGTAAATAAATTTATGCCCACTGCGCACATTACTACCCAAAAAATACAACCTTTACCTTACTTACATTCTAATTTTTGTTTTCATTTGCAATATTTCTCAAGTTTTATATTATTCTCTTCTGTTCAAACAAAACTTGCATTTTTACACAGACAATAAATATGTCTAATACCATCATAGCGTGCAGAAAGTTAATCTTATTGCATCTCTTACAAATCATACTTTATAAATAAAGGTATATTGAAACTCCGTATAGTCCTATCTTGCAAAACTTGTCTGTTATTTTGTACTCCTGTAATAACTTTTGTCATTGTATTAATCTAGAATATATTTGCAGAGCTTTTCTGTCTGGGTCCCTGCTGAAATGGAGCCTCATCAAGAGCTTAGTTGGGCTATCCTGGTTAACAGACTGGAAATAAGTAAATAATTAAATAAATGCATACACCAATAGATCTGAAAGTTTGGCTTGAATGAGTACCTTATTTAAAGCTTTTGTTAAGACTCAGAATTGCAGGTCTAAGTCACATGTTCTGCTTTGTGTGGAGCTTGTAATTGAATAACTGAAAAAATGCACAGAAGGACTGACTGAATTCAATAACTTCGGGAAAAAGAAAGTCACACCAGCGAAGGTAGTCCAAATCCAAAACAACTTTAAAAACAGTTGAATGTACCACCATGAACAGAGCACAGATTTCACTTAAAAACTTTAACACAATAATGCCAATAAAATAGGCAAGCAAGACAAGCGCTTTCAGCTTTAGTCTTTTTCAGATCCTGTTTACTGGGCATAAAACGGAATGTTTAAAAACCTGGCTAGACCAATCATGGACTTTTGAACACTGATGATGCCAGTGGAATCCAAGGTGAAAGCGCTTAGTTGTTGGTTGATTTCTACTCCGTTTATATGATTAGTTTCTAGCTTCCTGCGAAGTGTTGCAACTATTTTTTATTGTTTTTTACCAGTTTGTTGCTTGTCAGCAATTTGTTTTGGTTTATTGATTTTCTTTAGATCATGTTTACTGGGCCTAAAACTGAAAGTTAAATAACACCCACTTGTTCAAGTTTATGGTCATCTCTACTGTAAAAGAAACATCGAGAGGAGGTGACTTGCAAAACAGAACGTAGGTAGAAGAACTCAAACTGTTAATAGACCTAAGGGCAGATTGCCCTCCAGGCTTGAATGGAATGGCACTGTTGAAACCAATTCTGAAAGAACATGGTCTAAATGGGAGGAGATAGCAATAGCTTCAACTCCATTGGCCCAAAATAAGGGAGTGTTCATTTGAGTGACAGCTACTATGGGGAATGCATGAGGAAGTGATGCAATAGTTTTCAAAAGACCGTGATTTGTCTATCCAAGCTTTTAAACATTCAGCTTTAGGCCCAGTAAATAGGATCTGAAGAAGGCTAAGGCCGAAAGCTCTTGTCCTGCTTGCCTATTTTATTGGCGTTGTTGCATTAAAGTTTTTATGTGAAATCTGTGCTCTGTTCATGGTGGTACGTTCAACTGTCTGTTTTTAAAGAATTCAGTAACATGGTCTAAAACTTTTCATTGACTCTCTATTATTATCAGTGACATTTTAATTACTTTATCTTCTTAATATAAAGATAATCTGAATTATGTGTCAGGTACCAAAAGGCTATGAAGTTTCAGAATAAGTCAGGTGTTTAGAAACAAGTACAACTTAAATTATGTTTTCATTGTATTTGACACTGTTTGCGCTTAACTGGGCATAGGAGAACATCTTTGTGATATAACATTTAGCTGGACCTGTGCTTTAACTGTAAGTCAAGGTGGAAATGAACATGGATAATAAAACAGTAACTAAAACTGTATTTAAAAGATCTACAACCTATATGGATCTGTACGGCACAAAATGCGGGTTGGATTCACAAAGAAGAATGCTATACAAATCACTGGTTAATAGTGCTCAGTCATATTTAGACCCATCAGCCTAGACAGTGTTCTATGTAAAGTCATGGAGAAAGTCATAATGGGTCTTATCCAAAATGACACAGGAGGGACTGCTTCTGTTAGATATAGAACAATATGGGCTTGTTAAAGGGTACCCAGCCTTTCAAACTTTGTCATTCTTCATTGAATATATAATACTAGTATCTGATGAAAAGCTGGCTGTGCAAACTGCTTAATTTCATGTTGCTGATGTTTCTGTCACTGTTCTACAAGATAGAATAAATTACAAATTAAAATTATTTAATGTCAATCTTTATGTAAACAACAGGGCCCAACAAATCAAGAGTGTAGGTGTGTGTGTGTGTGTGTGTGGTGGGACACTTCTTCTAGGACTATTTTTCTTGGATAAAAAATAGAAAAGCAGATATACTGATTATGGTAAAGTGAGTAACATAACTACTTCAGTAAAATAGATACAAGTTCTTCAAGTTGCTCTACAAAAGTACTCCCCTGATACAGTAAGAGTTACCTCACTTCTAATGTCTGTGAATGTAACGATTATGAAACTTGGTAAATAGGATATGAATTATGATTACAAAATATATGTTCAAACCATAATATATGACATCATTAAAGATCTAGGGACGATGCAGATAAAAATTTAAAGTTTGAGCAGTGCGTTTCTATCAAAGAGAAAAATATATTCTGTAGTCCTTCTAATTCTCAAAGGGATGTGTAGACTGTATAGGGAGATGGCTGTATCTCTTTATACCTCACCAATCAGGCTCACTATTAAATATAATGCTGTGTTTTGTAGTCCTTGAACAAGCCACTTGAAAGAACTTAAGGAGGTATAATGAATCCTTATTAGAAAAATAAGAAAGTTAGAAAAATTGCAACTACTAAAAAAGGCGTCAGGAAATGTCATTATTTTGTTTCTTTTCTTTTTTTTTAATGGGTTTATAAGTTGATATTTGTCCGATCAAAAGGATAACATCTGATATGGCCATATCTGAAAATCTATGCATGGAATGCACCATTGTTGGAATTAATACCAAATGGCTGGGCCCTAATACTAAAAATATCAAAATTAGAAAAAAATATGACTAACTTTACACAACCGTTTCCAAGTTTATGGAAAAGTGCCTTCTTACAATTAAAATGAATTCCTTATATTCCTTCAAAGACAATCTCTTCTATGGAAAGTGGAAGATATTAACATGAAGATATGGTAATCAAACTTTTGAATAGGTCACAAACTTCACAACTAAATATATAACCTTGGAAACCTAAATTAAGGTAGTATTATAAGAGGATTCACTGTTGTTGCTTGATGTTACATGCTCTAAATAAAACTCTGCGGGGGTGGGGGGTAAAGTCCACTGCATTGGTGGCAAGAACACACAAATGCTCCAATCACATTTACTTGTGGCTGCACAGTTTGCAAGAAAAGGAAAAAAAATGCAGAAAAGAATGTCTTGTAGGGGGATATGTGGGGCTTTATAC